>NC_056728.1:1452149155-1452289155 GCF_019279795.1 Protopterus annectens
TTAACCAACCTTTTATGAAAAAAAATTCTTCCTGCCATATTCTCTGGTGTATGCAGTACTTTCCTTAAACAATACAGGTTTTATACAGGCAATTAACTTCCTAATACTGTTAGATTTATTTCCTATGACAGTACATGCAAGAGTATTACTAACCTGCCTTGCATCACAGCCTCTCCAAGCAACTTCCATCGGCCTCCTGGTTCACAGCCCACTCACTTGCCGTTGTGAAGGACATAATTGGAATATTTAGCCATACCTATCCATAATATACATGAGCTGGCAATTATTAAACAGGTAGTGGAGTGATACTTACACACAACTGGGACCTCCCCTTTCATTTAGCCTCTTGGATCCACTGATCCAAGAGATCCCTTTTTCACCACTTCAGGTTGGCATAGTGATGCCTGACCTGCTCACCAGTTCAGGGTATGCCAGTGGCACTGGTGAGGTCATGGGCAAGACAGTCCCAGGCTTCCGCTTTATATTGGGAACCCTGGTACTGGCCCTGCAGCAGTCTCTGCTCAGGGTCTTTGATAAGGAGTCCTGCCATGACTCTGGGCTCCTAGATGCCCCAGCGTCACACCCAAAAGTGTACTCCCTCTCCTATTCCAGACATGGTGCCTGCAAGGGGAAGCTACAACCAGTTATGAGATGTAGTCCTACCTGTTGGGTTTAAATAGGGCTGATTTCCCACAATTTGCCATGACTGGACAGTTTTGAAATGACTAGTCTATGGGCAAACCTGCTTACCTAAGGTTGGCATTGTTTGAAGGGGTATACCAATGGGCAGATTGAGTTTGCTGGCCTACACATTGCTTACACCTACTAAGCTGGCCTGTGCAATGCTTAGCGCTGCTTAATATTTACTTTGCATTATATTTGCTTTTTGGCGTTGATTTATTATTCATTAAATGTTATATATATATATATGTCCGGTATCCATGACTCATGTGTATGTACACTGTATGGGGTCCTTGTGTTTATTAGCGGACTTCAACACTTTATTGGATTTAGCTGCTTTGGATAGATTGCAGCATGGCTTTAGTAGGTGATGCACATGATCAGGTGATGGCCTCTGTACCAATCTGTGTCCTCCAGTTGCTACCTACATTCATTATTCTGTGTAGTACTTCCAATTGCCACTGTCATGGCAACCCACTACTATAAATCCCTGCATCATGTGGGCGTGGTCCCTTTACCTTTCCTGTATGGTGGACATCCTTCCTGTGTGTGGGCAGCAGTGTTACAGGTAGCAGGTAGCAATACCTCTTACAAGAGACCTTGCACACTCAGGCCAGCTACATATTTGTATGAGGTTCCAGAAATACAGACAGAGTGTGAGTAATGTTGTTGTATGCATTGTATATCACTGGTGTTACAGGTTTTTTTTGTACATACTAGTTTAACATGGAATGCAGTCTGTCTGCATAACTCTCAACTGTCGGCCTATCCACTTGATGGCCAGAGGTGTACCTGTTATGTTTTGTCTGTCCACCACACAGATCTTGTGTCAGATATATCACTGGCAGTATGTGTGTTCAGTGCTATCAGTACATGGCTACATCCATTTGTATTTCTAACTTCATTGCCTGACTAAGGGTATGTTGCAGCCTATCTTGTAAAACCAGCGACTCGCTCAGTGTATGACAACAGTATTTCACATATGGGCCTATGTTCCAGCCTCTGTTCTCCACCTACATACCAGACTTTGTCCATATGACATGCTGTCAGAGGTTATGTAGTGGCCTGTGAATATGTCATGCTGCCATTCCTACCATCAGTCCACTGCTGTTGTGGCCCGCACACATACTGTGGGGTTGGGTCCATATATATGCAGCCTTCATCTACACAATACATGTGTGCCCTTATGCACTCCAGAGGCCAGTGTATGTAACAGTGGTATATGGCCCTGTATGACAGTCTAGGGGGGTGCACCATAATTAACCTAGGCTGTTACAACATGTGGGGGTATCGGGGTAAGCTGCCTTAAGGTATCTGGATGTACATTACCATACAATGCACCATGGGTAAATGCAGGCCTTCTGCTTCCTGCCATACAGACTGCTCTGTTTGTCAGTGTGATTGTGATGGTATCAGTTATGCCTTGTTATGTAACAGATACATCCCATTGTGTCAAGGTGAGGTCCTTACCCCCTAGGGATTGTGTACAGAGTGTAGATAATGGCTGCTGGACTATACATCTACATTACTTACTGTTGATTGATTGATTGTTATCCTGTGGCCCAGTCTGTCTTTACTATTGCACTACTTAAAGGCCTCGGCCTGGACAGCAACATATGTAAACCTTTTCAGACTACTGTATTAATATAACTGTTTCACAGTTGCATTAGTCTGTTTATATGTATGTCAGAGTCTAAACAGCTATATGACATGGCATATGCAACTGTAATAGTACACAGATAAAGCTTTCTCATGTATGCAAACCTGTGTGTGGTGTTATATCCTTTGACGTCTCTGTGGGTATATGTTGCAGGCAACAATTGTCATTTGTATGGGTGGCTCATACAGTGTCCAGTTGGTAAGGTGGCAACTGTAGGCATAGTGGGTATTCCGTATTGTATGCACCTTCTACATATGTATCTTCCTATACATATTTGTGTGTGTGTGTGTGTGTGTGTGTGTGTGTGTGTGTGTGTGTGTGTGTGTGTGTAGTTACATATATATATATATATATATATATATATATATATATATATATATATATATATATATATATATATATATATATATATATATATATAAATATATATATATGTGTGTGTCTGTGTATATGTATCTTAGGAATGTTGATTGCTTCCACATTGTACAATCACTAAGGTAGCCAGACTGTACTGCATGATATGTTACTTACACCAGCCTGACATCATACAGGTGGGATGGAGTACTGTTAACATCTTCTTCCCATGTTGTGTCATGTCCTGGTTATGGGATTTGCAACAGTTGGTATTGTATTGCAGGGCAGATGGGTTTGGCTGTGTGTGGGGGGTATCCATACATACAAGACATATGCTGTTTGGGCCCCCTCACCCCCATTAACTGTGCATGTGGACATGTATGTTTTTGTTATGTTCTCCTATATCTATAGATATATGTCTGTATATGCATATTTAGATGTATATTTATGCTTGTATATATATATATATATATATATATATATATATATATATATATATATATATATATATATATATATATATATATATATATATATATTTGTGTGTAGACATATAGATGTAGATATATATATATATATTGATGTATGCATATTTGTGTTTATATATATATATATATATATATATATATATATATATATATATATATATATATATGTATATATATATATATATATATATATATATATATATATATATATATATATATATATATATCTACAAATATAGATATGTTATATATATTTATATATATATATATATATATATATATATATATATATATATATATATATATATATATATATATACAGACACACATACATCTACATGTTTAAATACATTTCCTGTACTGTTGAATGACTTTGCTGATATGTTTCTGAAAATACCGGGGTTATGTATATCTGACATGGCTTAGTGGTAAATCACTATGGTGTGCAGGGTCCTGGGTTCGAGCCTTGCAGAGGCTGTTTATTTTGTTGTTGGGTAGAACAAGGGCTGTTGGATACAGAGTGATTAAGGCACTTTTAAGCAGTTGTAAGTGTTTTGCACGGGTTTGCGTGGAGGTAAGCACTGCTAACTTTCAGTTACAATTTCTTCTACTGATTTATCTTCTCAATTGCTTAAATGTGTGGGCATTGCTTACCCCCATGCAAACAGGCTTAAACCCACTTACTGCTGCTTAAAACTGCTTACTCCCACTTACCCCCTCGCTAATTTCTTTAATAGAAAAGAAAAAAATGGTTGATAGGAAAGTGGTGAAAAAGGGGCACAAAGAGGGAAAGATAGTAGGAAAATAGCTAGGGATGTGCAGGAAGGGTGTAGGGAAGGTCCATAGATGCCCATTTCTTCTACAGGAACACCTGTGCATATACACTTAATTTGGAGGTAGATTTGGACACTCAAACAACTAAGAGATGGGTGAGGACAACAATAATATGTTGTGATGCCAATTAGGCCAGATTACATGTCCAGTGGACAGGTGTGCGAAATGGACAACTATTTATGGGTCATGATTTTTTGGGGGGGTAACTTGTTGCTCTTTTTATTTTTTTCAGGTGAGAGTGGGATGTTGGGGAGGGGATAATAGGTATATTTGGGGAGGTAGGTTGGGTAGGTTAACAGACAAGACAGACAAGATGCATACAGAGGCAGTATATGACACATGTGGGGACAAATACCTTGATGGGGAGGGGTGTTGGGAAATAGAAAGCCCATGAGCCCCCTAGTGGAAACAGTGGGACTGAGGTCCCCACCCATGGGCAGTCACCACTGCACATTTACTGCCCCAAACGTGTCTGTGCTGGGGGCTGTCTGAGAGCCAGGACAACCCCCTAGTCACAACACGCGGCCCTCGGGCTGGCATAGCAGATCTCCGACCACCCTATGGAACTTGCTATGCACCATGACCCAGACCTGGCGACACACCCGCTCCCAGAGGTGGGGGTGAGCCCTATCCCCGGAAGCAGATCCAGCCATAGGTGGTGTAAGACCAATGGACGAGGCTGCCCCGGGTTGGTCCCCAGACATGCTGGTCCCGGTGCCACAGCCAGCTGAGGTGGGACCGCTGGGACCCGAATTCCCATACGTGCTATGGTGTTTATGTTTTATCAACATATGTGGGCTAGTAATAGTCAACACATTCCAGGATTACATATAACAGCATGCATTGATATTCCCATTAACCCACACACCAAATATGGAACAGTTGCATAGCAAACAGAGCACATGCATATATGGGACCACTGTAGTAATAACAGCATGCAGGTACATTGATGACAACATGCCACCAATGGTGGAGTATTTCAGCATAGCACATGCATAGAAACAGCTTTAGCCCAGCTTTGCACTATTTTGCGCAGAGTGCAGCATCGGGCAACGCCGCTTAATTGGGTTTAAACCATTCTCAGCTCCACAAAGTCTGCTCTTCACTTTTTCCCTTAGAACTGATCTAGTTCTCATAATAAACACCTTATTCCTACTCTAAAGCCTGGCACTTGCTCACTAAAGCAATTATATAAGTCAGCACTAAAAAATTAAAAGCACTACACCCTCACAAACTCCCCTTGAGTACCTTGTTCCCCTTTGGCCCTTTTTTCAATTATAAAGGAATTCCCAATACTATTCCAGCATGTCCAAAGGTCAGTTGTCAATCTCCTCTCCGGTCCAGCTGGTGAATCTGGGAATCTTGAGGCAATGTTACAACTGCCTCATGTACACAGACAACCCTCTCCTCCTCCCAACAAATTCCAACACATGTGAGAGATGCAACCATATAGCCAAACTGGAGGCTAAGCTCTCTCAACTCAGTACTGGCGTAACCAGTCAGGAGGAGAAGGAAACCACACTCACTACAATTCCAGTCTCACATAGACCTACCATGACAGCAAACCAAACACATAAACATACAAAAACATACTCGGAGGCTCTAAATAAAAATCTGCCTAAGCAACAGAGACCTCCAAAGCAGACACCCAAGCAACCGCTACCCCAAAACAAAACACGTGCAACACATAGCTCACAAAGCGAGTGTGCCGAACAGTCACAGCCCTTAAGGTTAAACAACACACCTGATTCACTTGTAATAGGTGACTCTATCATCAGGCACACTGACGTCCCGCTCACCAGGCTGAACAAGGAGATGGTCATGGTGAGCTGCCTGTCGGGCGCTAGGATCTGCCACATAACACAAGCACTCAGGTCACTCAAAGGCAAGTACAAATATGACTCAGTCATTGTCCATGCTGGTGTGACTGACCTGAGACATACCTCCCTGGACTACAAGAAAAGAGACATAGAGGAGCTCTTTGAGCATGTAGCCCAGGCCGGTATGACCCTGACCTTGAGTAGCATCTTACCCTCACCAAGAATGATGCCACAATATGAAGACAAGATGATCAATTTCAACAATTGGCTTAAGTATTGGTGTCATTCAAAGGGGATCCAATGCCTGTCAGCCTGGGATGACATGCTCGACAAGCCACGATGCTTCACTAGGGACGGCTTGCACCTGTCACCCCTGGGCTTTCGGATATTAGCAAAGGCTCTTGCCACCCCCATAGTGCCTTTTTTAGGCAAGGCTCAAAAGACAAACCCACCTCCATAGGAATCACAAGGGATAAGAAACTAAGAGTAATGCTACTCAATGCCAGAAGTCTAAACCTCAAGATGCACACACTCAAAACTCTCCTTAGCATGGAGAACATCGATATCTGTGCAGTAACAGAAAGCTGGTTCAAGGCTTCCGAGAGCACCCCAGCACTACCAGGTTATACCTCATACCATGTTGTTCAGCCCCAAAACCTGGACCAAACCACAAAAGGAGGGGGAGTATCAATATTCGTCAAAGATACCCACACCTCCAGGTTGGTGGCACAGCATGAAGAATCAGATAATATCCATGTGCAACTAACAGTGGGTAAAACTGCCTTCCAGTCTATAGCCTGCTACAGACTACCCTCCCAAACCCAGGAACCCCACTCAGCCTTCCTGAGAACACTGTAAAATATGAAGGTCTCTCCAAACGCCATTATATTGGGTGACTTCAACTACCCAAACATAGACTGGGAGCATTACTCTAGCTCCAACACCCTAGCCCAAAGGTTCCTAGAATTTATAAACTCAAATGCTATGGAACAACTTGTTACCACTCCCACAAGAGGGAAAAACATACTGGACCTGATCGTCACCAACATGGGGACTCTATGCTCCAGACCAGAAGTGTATCCCTCACTGGTAAGATCAGACCATAAACTAATCTCACTATATATTCACATCCCGACCCCAGCCCCTGCCCAGAAAACCACAGTGAAAAACTTCTCTAAAGCAAATTTCACACTCCTCAAAACCGAGGTGGAATCCTTCAAAGCCCCCGGGCCTGTTGAAAATATGGCCCAGACCGCAGAATCTTTTATAATCGCATTCTATGAACACCTTCAAGAATGCATGGATCATGCAATCCCAAACAAAACCAAGATCCAATCCCCCAAAGGCAGGCGTCCTGTCTGGTGGACCCCAGCCATAAACAAACTATACAATAAAAGGAGGAAGCTACTACATGATAGAGAAAAATCCCAAAAAGGGACGGGATCTCTGATCAGTATTAGCAAAAAACTACGGGCACTCATAAAATCGTCTAAGGCCAGCTTTGAGAGAAAAATTGCACAGGACACTAAGGATAATCACAAGGCTTTCTTTAGATATGTTAGGAACCTGGGTGGGAATTCCCAGATATGCTCAGAATTAGTCCAAAATGACAAAAAAATACACCAAACCCACAGACATTGCCAACATCCTAGCTGACAGGTTCAGCGCAAACTTCTCCCCCCCCTTCCCACCAAAAGGGCAAATATCTATCCCAGCAGAGTTCTTCCCCCCGACATCTCAGATGCTCAGGTAAGAGCCACCCTCTTCAAAGCAAAAAACAGCATCAATGGGACCAGACGGTGTCCCGGGCTGCATCCTACATGAACTCCAAGAAGAACTAAACCCAAACATAAAACTACTGTTCAATCTCAGCCTTACTACAGGATATGTACCTAAAGAGTGGTGTACAGCAACAGTGGTCCCTCTCCACAAAGGTGGTGCCTCAATGGATCCTGGAAACTATCGCCCCATAAGCCTGACTAGCTTGGTCTGCAAAGCTATGGAAAAGATCATCATGGACCTCATAAATAATGATATTGGGGACCTACAGACACTGGATCCTACCCAGTTTGGCTTTGTCAAGGGCAGATCCTGCCTCTTAAACCTGGTTGACTTCTTTGAAACAGTCATAAAGGCCATTGACGAGGGGAAGGTGGTCCACACAACCTACCAGGACCTCGCAAAAGCCTTCGATACAATACCACAATCGGGCATTATAGATAAGCTCACCAGCTTAAATATAAACGCCTATGTCACTAGATGGGTTGCTAACTGGCTCAAGAACAGAAACCACATTGTTAGAATTGCTGGAGCCATGTCAGACTCCAAACCAGTTACAAGTGGCGTCCCACAAGGCTCAGTCCTGGGACCTCTCTTGTTCGGTATATATTTCTCGGAGGTACAGGCCAACACGGAAGGACTGTGGCTGACCAAGTTCGCAGATGACTGCAAACTGGGCACCATAATCGACTATCCAGCCAACACAAGCATCCTACAAAAGGGCCTCATAGAAACAGACAACTGGTGCCAGAGCCATGGCCTCAAGCTAAACGCCAAAAAGTGTATAGTCATCCCCTTCGGCAAAAACAAAGTGCCCACAAATTACCACATAGATGGTAATCCATTAAGTATGGAAGAAGTAATTAGGGACCTGGGGACCCAAGTTGATAGCAATCACTCATTCGACAACCACGTGGCCAAAGTGGTTAGAAAAACATTTTATATAGCCCACCTAATCATGAAGGGATTCACATCTAGATCAGGGGAGGTCATTGTGCCTCTTTACTCATCCCTCATCAGGCCCATAATTGAGTACAATGTCCCTTTTGGGATGTACCTTACCAGACACCTGCAGCAACTGGAAATACCCCAAATGTACCTCACCAAGAGGATCAAAGGGCTCAAACAGATGCCATATGCTGCCCGTTTAAAGAAACTCCAGCTCTACTCAGTGGCATACCACCTGCTCAGAGGCGATCTGTGCCTGACGTATAAAGCCATGTCCAACCCGGAATTAATGGACATGCTGCATCTCAGAAAATCTAAATCCCATCGAGCTACGCACTTGAGAGACTTGAACCTCAGCACTGAAATAAATAGGACATGCTGGAGGGACAGATTCATAACCCAGAGGCTCCCTTCACTCTGGAATAAAATCCCAGTCCAGATTACGCAGAGTCCCTCATTGACTCTCTTCAAGAGGAATCATGATGAGTGGATGGGAGATCGTAGATTTACTCTTGGTATCACTTCTGTGTCACTGTTAGACAGAGGCACAGTATACTAACCTCGAAAAAGGGCATAGAAAAATTCATTTAAAATGGGTGGCGAAAGCCAAACACACTTTGGCTAGGCTTGTAAATGCCCTAGGGCAGATAGCTTAGTATGAACCTATGAACCTATGAACCTATGAAATAATTATCAAACAATAGGATATATGTCCCAATATTACAGTGATGTCATCACGTACCAGTTGAGTTGGGTATTTAATGTATTGTTGAAGATATGGTGGGGGGGAGATGTCAATTAACAACTAATATATTCCTGTAGCTCGCATTACTTTTCTAGTCAGTGCTGTTATCTGTAACTTATAAGTATTAGTACACTACCCTATTACTTTAGTTCGGACAGTGATATCGCTGTCGACAACTATATACATGACCTGATTTTACCTGCAGTATATACCTCTTACCTGGCATACCTGTGGAGGAATTGTTTGTTAACACTGACTAACTGTTTCTACACATGCTCCCAGATTCCAGGTTGATTTTATGCACATACCTGTCCATCTCGTTTTGCACAGACTCTGGCCATGTCTTGACCACATGCAGGTGAACCAGGACATATGTAGACTATTGTCCTCTTCAACCTTTAGTGACTTACAACACTCTTATACAGGATTTCCTAGACAGTTAGATTATGTAGCACAGTGAGAGTGACAGTGATGAGTAATACCTTATTATTCAGAGCAATTGCAACACTAACAATGCCATACAATACCAAAGTAAACAGTATCAGTACAAGGTATCATTCTTTTATTTCTTTGCACAGTGTTCGTATCTGACGGACGTGTGGTGGCAATGTTTGTTAGCACTATCTGAATGTTGCCACCCAAAGTACCAGATTTCACATTAGTATTATGCACTTACATCTCACTTTGTTACTGTACACACTCTGGTCACAGCTTGACAACATGAGGGTGTAGATGGGACATACTTGGCTTATTACTCTCATAACAGTTGGGGGAGTTGCTAGAGTGGAAGGTTTGTTTTTATAGATGTGTGACAATCAGTTGTATTTCTTGTTTGCAGCCTATGTCTGGAACCATCCCACTGATTTCCCAGGGGGACACAGTGACAGACACAGGTATGGGCCAATTTACTGGACATTTTGGACATATCTGTACAGTTGTGGGGTATGATTATATATGCAGACTACTACCACTCCCAGGATTCAAACCATGGCTGCGTGTGCTAAAAATACAATGGTTCACATCTCAGTTGCATGTTCTGTTTGTATTTTGTTGTCTGTCTTTTCACTGTTTTCTGTCTATGTCTCTCTCAGTTGTACTAGCTGACCTCTGGGGATTACACCAGTCATATACAGACATTCCTACACATTTTCTATTTATGTTGCACAGTGTGGGTAACAGTGCTTAATCTTCTTTTTTCGGCTGCTCCCGTTAGGGGTCGCCACAGCAGATCAACTGTTTCTGTTTCTTCCTGTCCTCTGCATCTTGCTCTGTCACACCAACCACCTGCATGTCCTCTCTCACCACATCCATAAACCTTATCTTAGGCCTTCCTCTTTTCCTGTTACCTGTCAGCTTCATCCTTAGCATCTTTTTCCCAATATACTGTGCATCCCTCCTCAGCACATGTCCAAACCAACGTAATCTTGCCTCGCTGGCTTTGTCTCCAAACCTTCCAACCTGGGGTGACCCTCTAATAGACTTATTCCTAATCCTGTCCATCCTCATCACACCCAGTGCAAATCTTAACATCTTCAACTCTGCCACTTAAAGCTCTGACTCCTGCCTTTTTGTCAATGCCACTGTCTCTAACCCATATAACATAGCTGGTCTCACTACCCACTTGTAGACCTTCCCTTTCACTCTTACTGGTACTCGTCTATCACAAATCACTCCTGACACTCTTCTCCATCCACTCCATCCTGCCTGTACTCTCTTCTTCACCTCTCTTCCACACTCATCATTATTTTGAACTGTTGATCCCAAGTATTTAAACTCATTCACCTTCGCCACCTCTGCTCCCTGCATCCTCACCATTCCTCTATCTTCCCTCTCATTCACACACATATATTCTGTCTTAGTCCTGCTGACCTTCATTACTCTTCTCTCTAGAGCATATCTCCACCTCTCCAGGGTCTCCTCCACCTGTTCCCTACTCTCACTACAGATCAGAATGTCATCTGCAAACATCATAGTCCAACAGGACTCTTGTCTGATCTTGTCTGTCAACCTGTCCATCACCACTGCAAATAAGAAAAGGCTCAGAGCTGATCCTTGATGTAATCCCACCTCCACCTTAAGTGCATCCATCACTCCCACCGCAGACCTCACCGCTGTCACACTACCTACTACATATCCTGTACCACTCTTACATACTTCTCTGACACTCTCGACTTCCTCATACAATACTACAACTCCTCTGTAGGTACCCTGTCATATGCTTTCTCTAAATCCACAGACACAATGCAACTCCTTCTGACCTTCTCTGTACTTCTCCATCAACACTCTCAGAGCAAACATCACATCTGCAGTGCTCTTTCCTGGCATGAAACCATACTGCTGATCACTAATCATCACCTCCCTTCTTAACCTAGCTTCCACTACTCTTTCCCATAACTTCATGCTGTGACTGATCAATTTAATCCCTCTGTAGTTACTACAGCTCTGCACATCACCCTTATTCTTAAAAATCGGTACCAAAACACTTTTTCTCCATCACTTAGGCATCCTCTCACTTTCCAAGATTTCATTAAACAATCTAGTTAAAAACTCCACTACCATTTCACCTAAACACCTCCATGCTTCCACAGGTATGTCATCTGGACCAACAGCCTTTCCATTCTTCATCCTCTTCACAGCTATCCTTACTTCCTCCTTGCTAATCCACTGCACTTCATGATTCAATATCTGCACATCATCCAACCTTCTCTCCCTCTTATTCTCTTCATTCATCAACCCCTCAGAGTACTCTCTCCATCTGCTCAACACACTCTCCTCACTTGTGAGTACATTTCCCTCATTAACCTTTATCACCTTTACCTGCTGCACATCTTTACTAGCTCGGTCCCTCTGTCTAGCCAATTGGTACAAGTCCTTTTCTCCCTCCTTAGTGTCCAACCTTTTATACAACTCTTCATACGCCTTATCCTTAGCCTTCGCCACCTCTCTCTTTGCCATGCACCTCATCTCCTTATACTCTTGTCTACTTTCTTCATCTCTCTGACAATCCCACTTCTTCGCCAGCATCTTTCTCTGTATATTCTCCTGTACTTCTTCATTCCTCCACCAGGTCTCCTTGTCCTCCTTCCTCTTTCCAGATGTCACACCAAGCACCTTTCTAGCCATCTCTCTTAATAGCTCTGCTGTAGTTACCCAGCTATTTGGTAACTCTTCATTGCCACTCTATGCCTGTCTTAACTCTTCCCTGAACATCATCTCACAATTACCCTTTTTCATTTTCCACCATTTGATCCTTGGTGCTGCCCTTACACTCATCATCCTCTTCTTGATCACCAGTGTCATCCTACAAACCACCATCCTATGCTGCCTAACTACACTTTCCCCTGCCACCACTTTACAGTCTCCAATCTCCTTCAGACTGGCCCTTCTACATAAGATATAATCCACCTGTGTGCATCTTCCTCCACTCTTGTATGTCACCCTATGCTCCTCCCTCTTGTTAAAATATGTATTCATCACAGCCATGTCCATCCTTTTCACAAAATCCACTACCATCTGACCTTCTGCATTCCTTTGCTTAACACCATACCTACCCATCACTTCCTCATCCCCTCTGTTCCCTTCACCAACATGCCCATTGAAATCTGCTCCAATCTCCAGTCTCTCACCCTTGGGTTCAGTCATCACCACTTCATCCAACTCACTCCAAAATGTTTCTTTCACATCCATTGCACACCCATCTTGAGGAGCATATGCACTAACAACATTCATCATTACACCATCAATTTCCAGCTTCATAAACATCACTCTATCTGACACTCTTTTCACCTCCAAAACACTCTTAGCATACTGTTCCTTCAGGATAATGCCTATGCTATTTCTCCTCCCATCCACACCATAATTTGAAACCACCTCCGATACACCTAGCCTTGCTCCCCTTCCATCTGGTCTCTTGCACACACAATATACCAACCTTCCTTCAGTCCATCATATCAGCTAGCTCTCTCCCCATACCAGTCATACTGCCAACATTCAAAGTTCTGACCCTCACTATCACAGCCCTAACAGTGCTTAATACAGGAGTACTATTAAGTGATTGCATATCTATATTACCATATGATACCAAAGTAAACACATGCAGTACAGCAGTTAGACCATCATTGTCAGGCTATTATGCTTTTATTTACATACAACCTATATGAGATTCTTCCTGCCATATTCTCTGGTGTATACAGTACTTTCCTTAAACAATACAGGTTTTATACAGGCAATTAACTTCCTAATACTGTTAGATTTATTTCCTATGACAGTACATGCAAGAGTATTACTAACCTGCCTTGCATCACAGCCTCTCCAAGCAACTTCCATTGGCCTCCTGGTTCACAGCTCACTCACTTGCCACTGTGAAGGACATAATTGGAATATTTAGCCATACCTATCCATAATATACATGAGCTGGCAATTATTAAACAGGTAGTGGAGTGATACTTACACACAACTGGGACCTCCCCTTTCATTTAGCCTCTTCGATCCACTGATCCAAGAGATCCTTTTTTCACCACTTCAGGTTGGCATAGTGATGCCTGACCTGCTCACCAGTTCAGGGTATGCCAGTGGCACTGGTGAGGTCATGGGCAAGACAGTCCCAGGCTTCCGCTTTATATTGGGAACCCTGGTACTGGCCCTGCAGCAGTCTCTGCTCAGGGTCTTTGACAAGGAGTCCTGCCATGACTCTGGGCTCCTAGATGCCCCAGCGCCACACCCGGAAGTGTAATCCCTCTCCTATTCCAGACATGGTGCCTGCAATGGGAAGCTACAACCAGTTATGAGATGTAGTCCCACCTGTTGGGTTTAAATAGGGCTGATTTCCCACAATTTGCCATGACTGGACAGTTTTGAAATGACTAGTCTATGGGCAAACCTGCTTACCTAAGGTTGGCAATGTTTGAAGGGGTATACCAATGGGCAGATTGAGTTTGCTGGCCTACACATTGCTTACACCTACTAAGCTGGCCTGTGCAATGCTTAGCGCTGCTTAATATTTACTTTGCATTATATTTGCTTTTTGGCGTTGATTTATTATTCATTACATGTTATATATATATATATGTCTGGTATCCATGACTCATGTGTATGTACACTGTATGGGGTCCTTGTGTTTATTAGCGGACTTCAACACTTTATTGTAATTACACTTTACAACTGGGCTTACTGCAGTACTCCAGTTCACATATTTACGTTATGTGGTAGGTTATAGAGCATAAGACTATATATAGATTCTGTTCACATGTTCAGTTTAATTTTACTATAGTGAGGATTTGTTTGGTGATACCTCACTCATATGTACTGTATGTGATGGCTTAGTGCTTAACTACTGTGAGTATAGTGTATAGGGTCCTGGGTTCAAGACCTGCAAATGCTGTTTATTTTGTTTCTGGCCAGAACACCGTTTGTTGCATACAGAGTGATTAAGGCACTTCTAAGCACTTGTAAGCAGGTTTGCGTGGGTTTGCGTGAAGGTAAGCATTGCTGACCTCCAGTTGCATATGCCTACAGACAGTTAGCTTCAATATTGCTTAACCTGTGTGTGCATTGCTTACCTCCACACAAACAAGCTTAAACCCGCTTACTAGTGCTTATATATGCTTACTCCCACTTACTACTACTTAATTATGCTTACACTTGCTTACTAGTGCTTACTCCCGCTTACCACTGCACTAGTTTAGACAGTAATATCTAATGGTTCTTGGGAAGGTGAGGGATTTGGAAGATGTATGGAGTTATCATTCATTATATATTTTACGTTACATTTGTATCCCTGATTCATGTGTACATATACTGTATGGGGCACATGTGATTATCTGTGGGCATTGCAACGTTATGACATTGACACCTCACATCTGCATTTAATGCAGTACTCCAGTTGACAAATATATGTTATCTCATAGGTTATACAACTAAAAATATTGGTCATAAAGTGATTTGACATGGAAAATGGAATGTGCTGCAGTGGGACTTGAACCACGAATGACTGTTCGTAAGGCAAATGCTCTGCCCACTACACTATTGCTGTACTGTTTCAGTTGCATATATCTTGCTTTTAATCCTCTTGTGCCATTTAAGCTGCATTAACCATAGCTAAGTGATGGGCAAACCCACACACCTATGGTTAAATTACACCTGTTTCATACAAAAATCTTTATATTTGTTGTTTTAACTATTGCTCTTGTACATGTGAGGAGATGTTGCTGTTGGTATGCATGCACCTATGAGCAGTCTCACTCTTTATTTTTGGACTTGTCTGCTGTTCTTCATTGCAGGGGGCATGTATATTCTGAGAGACACGCTCCCTGCACTCTTGCATGCTTCCTGTAAGATTAAGAGCTCAGCCAGCATGCATTCATTAATATGCATGGAGCGCTGCCGTCATGCTCCTAAACAGCTGCATCACAAATGTCAGGTTTCTTGTTTTGCCTCCCCTCTGCATGTCATCATAGTCTTTCAAAGATGCAAGCATATCAGCTGTGATGCAGTGCTGCCCCCACCAAGTCTTTGGCTGAGGCTGGTGAGTGGATTGGGAGTGCCTCATCAGGAGAGATTTTCAGCCCATGCCAGACAAATAGCTCCTTAATCACTGTGAATACCATTAGCCACCAGCTCTGGCTGGTGGTTGTTTATTTATGTATGTATTTATTTCCCATTCATTATCTGGATAGGTGGGCTGGTCCTAAGACTATTGACAACCATGACCCAGGGGAATTTCAGTAAGTAGTGGTTTAGCAGTGAGAAACAGATTTCAGTACAATATTAAAAGTGCAGTTACATACAAATAAGTAAATATGCACTGTATAATAGATGAGCTAAAATACTTTCATTACCAGTCAATATCAATAAAAACATATTTGCTTTGACCCACAACTATCACTGAGCCCAGGAACAAGTTAAACTACCATGCTGGATTGTAATTCCACACTACTATAGTTACTATCTAAGTTTAAACATCACATTATCACTTTAGACACAGCACTCAAATATGAACCAAAAATTACTCAAGTAATTCATGAATGCAACCATAACTTGGGCTACCTTTACAGGGAAAAAGTTTCCTATGCTCCCCCATGTTCATATCACCAGGGCTACTGCCTACCTGCAAACGTTTTATATTTTTTATGTTTGTTATGTTTGCAGATTGTTTTCTATTGCTTTGCACTATTTAACAACCTGTGCCTTCAACCATTTCCAAATTAGGATAGGCTTACCATGGAATATTTAAATTTGTGCCTGGACATCCCATATAATAATTCAACTACTTTTTCCTAAGGAGTTACAATTAACTTGAACTAGATAATAAGTTATCTATTATCTAAGAATACCTTACTTCCCATTATAGTCTCCAGATGTTATCAGTCTTTAAAATTCTCATCAACTAGTATATACCCTCTCAACATTTTTGCTCATCTACAGAGTTCTTAAGTTACAGAGTTCTTAACTAAGTTAGTCCCCTTGACTACATACGCACTTCCTGTTTGCTGTAGTGATACAAAAACAATGTCTGGAACCCCATGCTTTAGTCAGAAAGGACCACACTGGTGACTCTTCAAAATCCACCAAGATTGTATAATTTCCCAGACTGGAAGGTCCTTTCAGGATAATATAACAAGTATTAAGTAAGTAACACTATACTCAGAACCCTTACTGTGCAACACTAGCATTAGCAACAGCTAACTATGTCATATACTATCCTCATCCTCCTCCTCTTAGGGCAAAAACTGTCTTACACCTACTACTCTATGCACTGGGATAGTATCCAAAGCTTATATTTTTCTCTAAGCCCAGCTATTGCAGGCTATGCAGAAGTTAATAAATTGCTAGACTGTTTAATTGTATTCATTCAGACAAAAAAGTCTTACAAAAAGAAAAAGGAAAATGCTTCCCTTCAGCATAACTGAAAAACAGTATTTTGTATTTTGCTTAGTTCAGAGCAGGTTTGATTTGGCTCATCTTCTTATTTATTAACCTTGAGGTCGAGGAGAAAGTAAATTTCCTCATTCTGTTGACACGGGTGGGAGGGTGTGGTGTCTGTCTGTGTCATTGTCAGTCTCTACTCTGTACTGTAGAAGTTGTGCTACATAGCTATGCTACCTGCAGCAGCTCCACTGCTATTCCATTCTGTCCAGGCAGATTCCAGTAGCCCTCAGGGCACAGGTTCTTCATCACATTGATGTGATGCTGTCCTGTTGATGCAACGTCTTCTTTAGTTGGTTGCCGCAGTGATGCAAATTGTGGGCAGGCTGCTGCTGTAAGCAACTTTATTTTTTAAATCTCTCATCTGAGTGTCCCAACAGGCAGTCAGGCATTGCCATACAAAGCTGATATCATCACACACACCACTGCACATTGATGACATTGTGGGATATGCTGGTGATGTTTGATGATATCAGCCATAACTAAAAATTGTAAAAAAAAAAAATCAGGATTTAAATGGGCCACTCAGGAATTTGTGGCACCCTATTATTTTTCCCTCTAAACCAGTTAATTCAGAGGAATTTGGTATGACTGAGAGGTATGTCAAGGTTGATTTGGCTCTATGTTGCTTGTGCCTAACCTACTGCATGCACTTGACAATGCTTGGGGAGAGGTCATGCAAAGACTTAACTGCAGAGGCTGTCCCCTTAGTTCCATACAGGAATGTACACTTACAGCACATTTGCTCGTCCCCATCAAGTGTGAGCAGTAGTATCTCTGGAATCCACTAGTGGAAATCAAACCACCTCTGTTTGCCCCCAAGTATGCTCTATCCTCCACATAGTTCCTGGGAAATGAGACAGTACCAAACCTCTTCACTTGCCCCTTTACCCTCCTTGGTTACTCCTGTACTGTGGGTTGCTAACTGAATCCTAATTAACTTGGTTGCAGAAGAGGCATCTTCCATCCATACCACTGAGCTAGAACCTCTACTTTCAAAATACTCAAATCTTATTCCCCTTAATTTTAAGATACCTCTTGATGCACAGTTCTTTTCACTCTCCCCCAGCTTTACCCATTCTTTGTTGATATTGTAGTTCTATCTTATTGATTATATGAAATTTGGTTGAATGCCTATTTTATTGAATCTTAAATGATTCAAAGACAATTTGTCAGAAAAAAACATGCGTCCAAATACCAGAGAACTTAATCTTTGTAGAGTAAAAATCATCCAAGAAAAAGTATTTCAGTTTTTTTTTTCTTTCACAGGGTAGAAGGCCCCCTTGTGTTCACCATTTGGGGGGACTTTAACTACACATCCTGAACTTCATTGACTTAAAACCACCAATAATGGAGAAAAGATCACAAGCAGGAAATTATTGTGGTCGCACAAACAGAAATAACAGCAGCAGAGATTGTGCATTGGTAGCTCCAATCATCAGGTAAGAATTGATGCATATGTCTATTCACACTTCTACTTCACTATTACAGAACTATGTATCAATTGCACATTTGAGAAAAAGAATGTCCAATCAGATAGACACTTTGGAATTTTGACTATTCAGACTCAGTCATTTGGGATTTAGCAGAATGGGTATTCAACCAAATGCCATGTTACCTATCGTTATATTATCCTACTTGTTTTTTTCTTCCTCATACCTGTTAGTACCTTATCTAAATTCTTATATTTCTACCAGTATATCATAAGGCTGCCATAAAATCACATGATTAGCCTTCCATATCTTACCCCACAGTTAGAAAACATAGTTTTGTTAGAAGTGTATGGGGCATGAATATTGAAGCAGAGGAAGGGAATGTTGGTATATTGGTATGCCTAATGAATATTAAGAACCAAAAGCAGATTATTAGAACACTTACTCAGAAGAGATCTATACTTGATGTCATAATGTTTCTGGAAATCTGTGGAAATGGGAGTATGAAGCCTTGGCAAATTGGGTAGCAGATGATCTTTTGCTAATATACACAGAGTACTAGTCTAAGGTATATAAACGTACTCAGTGGAAAGTAGGGAGGGATGTCATGGGGTAATGACAGATTTTATCACATAAGGCTAATTTGAAAAAGGTCCATAACATTTTTTATGCATGGAAATGTTATGAACTGACTATAAACTTATCTCTAGATCATAAAGGAGGTTTTTTTCAGCACTTCACAGCTATCTGGTGCCATTGAGGCCAAGCAAAATCATGTTTGAGCATAGTAAAAGGACTGTTGTGTGTATTTCATGGTAGACAAAGGTAGTAATAAATAAAAACAGGATTTATTATCTAACTATGGGAAATGTAGTGAGTCCTAGAGAAGAAAAGAAGCCTTGCAAAGCAAAGAGGAAGGGTGCTTAGTTAGGATAAGAGTGAAAATTAGCACTAGGTACTAACGCTAATAAAAGTGTGAACTGGAAGGTAAACTGTAATACTGCAGATTGACAGACCAAGATAACTTCAAGTAGAAGACTGTAAAGGATTACTGTATTTACAAAAAGACAGAGGCAACATTTCGATTTAGGCATCTTACTGATATGACTGGAACTGACCATGAATCATGGTCCATGAGGTTTCCCACATTTAGTATGATGAGATAAGTGAGATCTTGAACATTTTCAAGGATACAAATGTTTCTGGATGAGATACAATTTGAAATTAAGAGTTGAAATAACTAGCCTTACTATATATCTTATATTGTGTCACTTGTAGAATAAAAACTTGGCAAATTACTGGAAGAAAGCCAATATTGTTCCTATACAACGATGAATGAATGATACCAAAACTATTGTGTAATCAGTTTGTTAAATGCATTATGAAAAGTGATGGAGCACAGTATATCAAGCAGGTTACTGAAAGAGCTTTGTAAAAGGGCAGTACAAGACTTTGCAGGCAGAACATGTATTTGAACGGGTCTACTTCTGTTTATTGAAAAATCACTTTTCTAAAAACAGAAAGTCGAATCCACTTTAACGAACGTGCATTTAAACGAAAGTGCATTTTCATGAAAACCGATTCTCCAAATTGGGAAAAAAAAAACAATAAAAACACATTTTTGCAGGGGGAAAGCCCCCCTGCACCCCCACACCCCTGCTATTTAAATATACTAACTCTGAAATCACACTACAGTGGGGAAATGGATATATTCCCTTATCCCCACTGTACCGTGAATCGGTTTTCATGAAAGTGCACTTTTGTTTAAGTTCACTTTCGCTAAACTGGGTTTGACTTTCTGTTTTTCAAAAATAGTGATTTTTCGATAAACGGAAGTAGACTTATATGAACAGGGTCTCATCTAATAAACCTTCTGATTGAGAGAAAGCATCAAGTGAACAGATAATAATGTACAGTTGTACATCACGGTCTTCGCTTTTATCAGGACTTTCCACAGATGCAGTCACTGTATTTTGACTGTTACATTGGAAAAACCTGGTAAGTTAGTAATTCTCCAGTAAGCTAGATCCATGTTTGACTGAAAAGTAAAATAACTAGTACTAAGATTAAAGTCAAGGAGATTGCTTGGGTGCATAGGACATGACATCTGGAAAGAAAGAAAATCTGCTGCAATATTTTGGAGGGGGATTATAGCGCAACCTTTGATACTGAAAGCTTTAATTATTGAGAAATCATATATGTTACTGGTATGAGAGCCAAAAATACAATGACACCATTTTAATGTGAAAAAAACCAAGTTATGGCTTTTAAAATGTGCATTCATAGAACCTTTGCAATAATATCCCTAATGTAAATAAATTGGTATGATCAGTCTTAGAATCTGTTAATGGAGTATGATATACATTACCAAAACAGTGAACATTAACCTACTAGGAGTGCAAAAGCCTTTCAGAAAAAGAATACGAGGCTGGCTGATTTTCTTTGTATAGTCATTTTAAGGCAATATAAGTTCCTTTTCCTTATGTCATATATATTAAAAGGGAAACCTTAATTTTAAGTTTGATGGCTTTCAAAGATGAATGTCTTTTAAACAGGCAGACTTGTACAAACTGCAGGAAAGAATTAATATTACAGGGATGAATGTTCTTTATGAACAATTAGTTATAACACTAATAGCTTGAAAAGATAGTTTACTCTTTGTATTACAAGGGAATGGAAAAATGTCCCCATTTTTATAAGGAATTACATCTTGTGCATAGAGACTTAAAATAAATGTAGATAATTTTATGGAAGAAAAAGTTTATAAAGTCTTATCGCGTAGATAATGAAAAATCCTCATCGACTACTTCTTAAACAGGTTTAATAATGCCCCATTTGGTATGTACCTCTCAAGACATCTGCAACAACTGGAAAGGCCGCAGAAATACCTCACTAAAAGAATCACAGGCCTAAAGCAGATGCCCTATGCTGACCACCTTAAAAAGTTCCAGCTATACTCTGTCACATATCGTCTACTCTGAGGCGATCTCTGCTTAACTTACAAGGCCATGTCAAACCCAGAGCTGTTGGACATGCTACACTTAAAGAAATCCCAATCCCTCAGAGCCACATGCTCCAGGGATCTAAACCTTGTTATCACAATAAACAAAACATGCTGGAGGGATAGGTTCCTGACCCAGAGACTCCCCAGACTCTGGAATAGACTGCCCATACATGTCAAGCAGAGCACCTCTTTGGCTCTCTTCAAAAGGAACCTTGATGACTGGATGGGAGAAAGGAAATTCACCCCAGGGATCACGTCAGTCACCCTGCTAGACAAGGGTCCAGGGAAGTAAATAATGTGGGAAGAAATAGCCAGGGAATTATTATGGCTAGGCTTGTATAGGCCCTAGGGCCAATAGCCTAGCACCAACCTATAAAGCTATGAACCTATATGATATGATATGATATTTAGTTGAAAGAACTTTTCTCCTATTTTCATCTAAATTTATATATTTTTAAAAATGTTCACATTTATGTGCCTTTCAGTGGCGTCCATCATTTCCACTTCAGAGGGTTCTAATCCCACAACTATTCCTCCCTCTATTTCTAATTCCCATTCTGAGTTTTCATTTTATTAGTTCCTCTTTTAGTATTTTGTGTCTTTTGGCTTTTCTCAGTTAGGGGTCGCCACAGCGGAACTCTGGTCCGCTAATGATTGGCAGTAGATTTTTACGTGCCGAGTTGCCAGCCCTGACGCACAACCTTCAACGAAGGTATGCCCATTCACACATGTCTCCACACAGAAGAAGCTGTAGCTGAGAATTGAACAGGACAACGTCTTACTGTGAGGCGACAATGCTACCGCAGCAAAAAAAAAAAATTCCTCTGTAGCCATCCTTGCTTCTGCCTTTATTTCCTGTCCCACCCTTTTCCTGGATATGGATTAAATACACACCAGCTTGCTTCTCTATAATTTCATTGTTTAATGCATTCATTAACGTTTTATTCTGCAGCCAAGAAACAACCCATCCTACCTTACCTCCTACTCTTTGGCTAGTTAATTTGGATGGGTGTTCTTACATAATTATCTTTCACAAAATAATTAATCCTGCTTAAATATCTTGTTAATCATCCAGACTTGTATTAATGTTAGTGAATAGCCAATGCAAGGAGTTATCAGCATTTCAAGCATCTTTTTCTAGCAATTATCTCCACATTTTCTCTCTCGGTTTTCTTTCTTTCTCATGTTGTCTTTGTCTTTATCTTTATGTTTCAATCATTTTTATTTTGTTAAATTTCATCTACTACATTATTTTCCACTTTAGAAAATCCTGGTAAATACTTGGAAGGATATTTTCCACTTCAGAAAATCCTGGTGAATAGTAGGAAGGATTTTATCCCTTCTTTTTCTTACCTTTACCTTCCAAATACACTTTCAGAATACAGCTTCTGTCTTCTCTGGTTGCATTATTAAGCTTAAATATATTTTTTCTTGCAACATCAATAAACAAATAATTTTAAAGCTTCCGTATGACATTGACTTTAAGTGTCACTGCTCTGAGAAAACTCCTAGTGCTTTTAAGCATGATCTTGCTAAGACATCGCACATATAGTACCTTAATTAGTACTAGCTGTGAAACTGCTGACAGGCAAATTCAAGCTCTCACCACAAGTGAGCAAAACCCCTTAAAAGCAGAAGTCCCATCTGAATGTAAGCAACTGATCTCTCTGTGATGGTGGTAGAGCCAGTCTTCACTCAGTTCCCATCCTCATTGCACTCAGACAGTATAGCAAATGGCTGATGCTCACCGACCATGAATTATTTTTAATCCCATTGCTATCTATTTGTGAGAGATGCAAATACTATGAGTGGAAACATCACTCCCTCAAACAAACACATCATGTGAGGAACAAACATGACCACAGTACTCCAAACTACTCAAGTAATCTCACATCAAATTATCAGTCAATGAACCAGTAGAAAAGTCTCTACATATGCTTCAAATGCCTGTAAAACATAGGGCCCAATGCAAGCTAAGCATCACAAAACATATGACCATAACCACAGAGAGGAGTCACCAATAAGTAAATTATCAGAAATCCATTAATAGCCTAAAAATACAATAAAAAATGTACTTATTACTGATGACTCCATAGTCAAACACACCCTCATTTTGGTTTCTATAGCTTGTGTGTTGTTAACTCAAGGTTCCCTTAATTTGACTTAATAGCAGCAGCCTGCTTTTAAAGTGGAACCTGTGTGTTGATAGACAGCCTTACAAGACTATCTGCAAATATATAGAGTTGAGTATATTTTTCTGTATTATTCTGTATTATAGAGCTAAATTGTTGCTTAGATATCTGTTGTCTTACTGTTCTGCAAATATACAGAGATCAGTATATATTTTTTTGGTTTTATAATTTGCACTCTGATTCCTCACATCTCTGTTGAAACTCTGCCCCCCTCCCCCTCCCTGTTCTTGGTTGTAGTTTGAATTTGGTGGCTTTTGCAGTGCCTGCCCCACTGTAGATTTGATCTATGACACTCCCCCAGTCCAATCTCTTTACCACAGTCTACCTAATAAACCCTTTCTGCAATTGCTTTTAGTCCTTTTTTAATTTAATTACATTTTTTTCAAACTGTGTGTGGACTAATATTGCTACATACTCAAGTGTGCCAGCTTGCACTGCATGTGAATTGTTTTTACTACTGTTTTTGCTACTTTTCTGAAAAAAAAAATTGTAAGCCTGTTTCCTACCTTTCCTGTAATTAGTGTTCCAGATACAGATTTGCTGTATCCAGGACTATTTGTAAGCTTCTGAGCCCCCAAGCCTTTCTGTGTTGGAGGGAAGCCTTCTAGCTTATCAGTGGGAGTGGTAAGCACTAGGTAACCTGTCTACCACATAAGGAGTGGTTCTGGCCCAGAATTTGTAGTTATTGGCCATTTGGGCGGTCTTCCATCTCTCTCAACTTTCTGATTTGAAGGCCTGCATTTGCACTTGTTTCTGTCCTGTAACTCCTGGGCCCATCTCATTTGCTCACTCAAAAAAAAATGTATCTGCTTTTACTGTATTTGTGTTTCTTCCTACTTTATTTTGCTTTTGCGTCATCTTAAAAGTACTCAATTGTATTTATTACTGCTTGGTGTAACTCATTCTAAGCCTCTTAGTTTAAGCACTTGGGCTTCAGACCAGTTGTTTTACATTAAGAAGGTTTGTGGTCTGCACTGTAGTGGCAGAACAGGTAGCTTACATCCTTCTAAGTTGGGAACTGCTGATTGAGGGCTCAGTGTCTGTTATTCTAAAAGTGTATTAATTCTGGTTTAAGCACTTGGGCTTCAGGCCAGTTATTTTACATTAAAAGGGTTCGTGGTCTGCACTCTTGTGGGAGAGGCTGGACTCTGCCCTTCTGAGCTGGGAATTTCTGGTTAAAGGCTTATAGTGCCTGCATATTTGAACTGCTTCTTACTGAAATTGGTACACCTTGTTTGCTGTAGCATAGACTAGATCCAGGCCTGCTGAATCTAGCTTTGTTTGTATAACTTGAGCACTAATCCAGGCATTCTTTAAAGTATTAAATTGTATTTATTACTGCTTGGTAGTAACTTGATTAAAGTGTAGCTATCATTCTAAGTCTTTTGGATTAAGCACTTGGGCTTCAGACCAGTTGTTTTACATTAGGAAGGTTTGTGGCCTGCACTGTGGTGGCAGGACAGGTAGCTTATATCCTTCTAAGTTGGGAACTGCTGATTGAGGGCTCAGTGTCTGTTATTCTAAAAGTGTATTAATTCTGGTTTAAGCACTTGGGCTTCAGGCCAGTTGTTTTACATTAAGAAGGTTTGTGGTCTGCACTGTAGTGGCAGAACAGGTAGCTTACATCCTTCTAAGTTGGGAACTGCTGACTGAGGGCTCAGTGTCTGTTATTCTAAAAGTGTATTAATTCTGGTTTAAGCACTTGGGCTTCAGGCCAGTTATTTTACATTAAAAGGGTTCGTGGTCTGCACTCTTGTGGGAGGAGAGGCTGGACTCTGTCCTTCTGAGCTGGGAATTTCTGGTTAAAGGCTTATAGTGCTTGCATATTTGAAATGTTTCTTACTGAAATTGGTACACCTTGTTTGCTGTAGCATAGACTAGATCCAGGCCTACTGAATCTAGCTTTGTTTGTATGATTGTTGTTTGCTTGTTATTTCCCTGAAATGCTAATTCCACCTAAAATATGGCTTTTCAGTGCGTCTGTGGATCCCTAGTGATATCTGCATTGCTTACTGTAGTTATTTCCTTGTTTCACTTGAAAGAAAGTTACTGTTTGTCATTTTTGCATTTAAGTTACCTGTAACACATTGCATTTAAGTTACCTGGCACTTGCTCACTAAAGCAATTATATAAGTCAGCATTACAAAATTAAAAGCACTGCACCCTCACAAACTCCCCTTGAGTACCTTGTTCCCCATTGGCCCTTTTTTTTCAATTATAAAGGAATTCCCAATACTATTCTAGCATGTCCAAAGGTCAGTTGTCAATCTCCTCTCCGGTCCAGCTGGTGAATCTGGGAATCTTGAGGCAATGTTACAACTGCCTCATGTACACAGGCAACCCTCTCCTCCTCCCAACAAATTCCAACACATGCGAGAGATGCAACCATATAGCCATACTGGAGGCTAAGCTCTCTCAACTCAGTACTGGCGAAACCAGTCAGTAGGAGAAGGAAACCACACTCACTACAATTCCAGTCTCACATAGACCTACCACAACAGCAAACCAAACATATAAACACACAAAAACATACTCGGAGTCTCTAAATAAAAATCTGCCTAAGCAGCAGAGACCTCCAAAGCAGACACCAAGCAACCGCTACCACAAAACAAAACACGTGCAACACATAGCTTACAAAGCCAGTGTGCCGAACAGTCACAGCCCTTAAGGCTAAACAACACACCTGATACACTTGTAATAGGTGACTCTATCGTCAGGCACACTGACGTCCCGCTCACCAGGCTGAACAAGGAGAAGGTCATGGTGAGCTGTCTGTCGGGCGCTAGGATCCGCCACATAATACAAGCACTCAGGTCACTCCAAGGCAAGTACAAATATGACTCAGTCATTGTCCATGCTGGTGTGAATGACCTGAGACGTACCTCCCTGGACTACATGAAAAGAGACATAGAGGAGCTCTCTGAGCATGTAGCCCAGGCCGGTATGACCCAGACCTTGAGTAGCATCTTACCCTCACCAAGAATGATGCCACAATATGAAGACAAGATGATCAATGTCAACAATTGGCTTAAGTATTGGTGTCATTCAAAGGGGATCCAATGCCTGTCAGCCTGGGATGACATGCTCGACAAGCTACGATGCTTCGCTAGGGACGGCTTGCACCTATCACCCCTGGGCTTTCGGATATTGGCAAAGGCTCTTGCTAGCCCCATAGTGCCTTTTTTGGGCAAGGCTCAAAAGATAAACCCACCTCCATAGGTATCACAAGGATAAGAAACTAAGAGTAATGCTACTCAACGCCAGAAGTCTAAACCTCAAGATGCATGCACTCGAAACTCTCCTTAGCATGGAGAACATCGATATCTGTGCAGTAACAAAAACCTGGTTCAAGGCTCCCGAGAGCACCCCAGCACTATCAGGTTATACCTCATACCATGCTTTTCGGCCCCAAAACTTGGACCAAACCACAAAAGGTGGGGGAGTATCAATATTTGTCAAAGATACCCACACTTCCAGGTCGGTGGCACAGCACGAAGCATCAGAGACTATCCATGTGCAACTAACAGTGGGTAAAACTGCCTTCCAGTTTATAGCCTGCTACAGACCACCCTCCCAAAACCAGGAATCCCACTCAGCCTTCCTGAGAACACTGGAAAATATGAAGGTCTCTCCAAACACCATTATATTGGGCGACTTCAACTACCCAAACAAAGACTGGGAGCATTACTCTAGCTCCAACACCCTAGCCCAAAGGTTCCTAGAATTTATAAACTCAAATGCTATGGAACAACTTGTTACCACTCCCACAAGAGGGGAAAACATATTGGACCTGATCATCACCAACATGGGGACTCTATGCTCCAGACCAGAAGTGTATCCCTCACTGGTAAGATCAGACCATAAACTAATCTCACTGGATATTCACATCCCGACTCCGCCCCCTGCCCTGAAAACCACGGTGAAAAACTTCTCTAAAGCAAATTTCACACTCCTCAAAACAGAGATGGAATCCTTCAAAGCCCCCGGGCCTGTGGAAAATACGGCCCAGACCGCAGAATCCTTTATAAATGCATTCTATGAACACCTTCAGGAATGCATGGATCATGCAATCCCAAATAAAACCAAGACCCCATCCTCCAAAGGCAGACGTCCTGCCTGGTGGACCCCAGCCATAAACAAACTATACAATAGAAGGAGGAAGCTACTACATGATAGAGGAAAATCCCAAAAAGGGAAGGCATCTCTGATCAGTATTAGCAAAAAATCTACGGGCACTCATAAAATCGTCTAAGGCCAGCTTTGAGGGAAAAAGTGCACAGGACACTAAGGATAATCACAAGGCTTTCTTTAGTTATGTTAGGAACCTGGGGGGAAATTCCTAGATATGCTCAGAATTAGTCCAAAATGACAAAAAATACACCGAACCCACAGACATTGCCAACATCCTAGCTGACAGGTTCAGCGCAAACTCCCCCCCCCCACCAAAAGGGCAAATATCTATCCCAGCAGAGTGCTGCCCCCCTGACATCTCAGATGCTCAGGTAAGAGCTGCCCTCTACAAAGCAAAAAACACAGCATCAATGGGACCAGACGGTGTCCTGGGCTGCATCCTACATGAACTCCAAGAAGAGCTAAACCCAAACATAAAACTACTGTTCAATCCCAGCCTTACTACAGGATATGTACCCAAAGAGTGGCGTACAGCAACAGTGGTCCCTCTCCACAAAGGTGGTGCCTCAACGGATTCTGGAAACTATCGCCTCATAAGCCTGATTAGCTTGGTCTGCAAAGCTATGGAAAGGATCATCATGGACCTCATAAATAAAGATATTGGGGACCTACAGACACTGGATCCTACCCAGTTCGGCTTTTTTAAGGGCAGATCCTGCCTCTTAAACCAGGTTGATTTCTTTGAAACAGTCACCAAGGCCATTGACGAGGGGAAGGTGGTCCACACAGTCTACCTGGACCTCGCAAAAGCCTTCGATACAATTCCCCACTCGGGCATTATAGATAAGCTCACCAGCTTAAATATAAACCCCTATGTCACTAGATGGGTTGCAAACTGGCTCAAGGACAGAACCCACATGGCTAGAATTGCTGGAGCCATGTCAGACTCCAAACCAGTTACAAGTGGCATCCCACAAGGCTCAATCCTGGGAGCTCTCTTGTTCGGTATATATTTCTCGGAGGTACAGGCCAACACGGAAGGACTGTGGCTGACCAAGTTCGCAGATGACTGCAAACTGGGCGCCATAGTCAACTCTCCAGCCGACACAAGCATCCTCCAAAAGGGCCTCATAGAAACAAACAACTGGTGCCAGAGCCATGGCCTCAAGCTAAACACCAAAAAGTGTATAGTCATCCCCTTTGGCAAAAACAAAGTGCCCACAAATTACCACATAGGTGGTAATCCATTACGTACAGAAGAAGTAATTAGGGACCTGGGGACCCAAGTTGATAGCAATCTCTTATTTGACAACCACGTGGCCAAAGTGGTTAGAAAAACATTTTATATAGCCCACCTAATCATGAAGGGATTCACATCTAGATCAGGGGAGGTCATCGTGCCTCTTTACTCATCCCTAATCAGGCCCATAATTGAGTACAATGCCCCTTTTGGGATGTACCTTACCAGACACCTGCAGCAACTGGAAAGACCCCAAAGGTACCTCACCAAGAGGATCAAAGGTCTCAAACAGATGCCATATGCTGCCTGGTTAAAGAAACTCCAGCTCTACTCAGTGGCATACCGCCTGCTCAGAGGTGATCTGTGCCTGATGTATAAAGCTATGTCCAACCCGGAATTAATGGACATACTGCACTTCAGAAAATCCAAATCCCATCGAGCTACGCGCTCGAGAGACTTGAACCTCAGCACTGAAATAAATAGGACATGCTGGAGGGACAGATTCATAACCCAGAGGCTCCCTTCACTCTGGAATAAAATCCCAGTCCAGGTTAGGCAGAGTCCCTCATTGACTCTCTTCAAGTGGAATCTTTATGAGTGGATGGGAGATCGTAGGTTTACCCCGGGTATCACTTCTGTGTCACTGTTAGACAGAGGCACAGTATACTAACCTCGAAAAAGGGCATAGCAAAATTAATTTAAAATGGGTGGCGAAAGCCAAACACACTCTGGCTAGGCTTATAAATGCCCTAGGGCAGATAGCCTAGTATGAACCTATGAACCTATGAATCTATGAACCTCTGATTCTACTCTCATTGTCTTTAAGATGCCAGTACAACAGACATTTCAAGGGCCCTTAAGACTCTTAATCTTGGCAAATATGAATGCAACATGGTGGTAGCACATGGGGAGGTTAAGTTGGTATAGAAAACCCTTAAGGATAGGCAGAGAAATATATATGAGCAGCAAACACATTGGTATTGAGCACAATCCTACATTCACCAACAGTGTTGCTGAGGTACAAAGAAAGATGATCCACCATATTGATGGTGTCACTCCAGGTGGATCTATTATGTGTCAGTATGGGATAAGATGTTTGATAGTTGTACTTGCTTTGCCAAAGATGGCTGACACCTCTCATTCATCATCATCAGCCCCCTTTTTCCTATTTTTTTTACATGGGGTCAGGGTATCATGTTAACTGTCGCCAACTCTCTCAATTCAGTGCCACACTCCTGCCTTCTTCAATACTCATGCCTGAATGTCACAGATCTTCTTTCACACCATCCATCCATCTCATTGCTGGATGTCCTCACATCCTTTTACCTTCTTCCTGTGTGTCCCAAATCTTCATCACCAGATTGTCTTCTGCTTTTCTGCACGTGTCCAAACCATTAACCTCTCATTCCAGGTCTTTCAAATACTGGCTAAAACCTTTGTTGCTCCAACAGTGCCTTTTTTAGTCAGAGTTTAGCTAGTGGATCTCCCAAATTAAGTAGCAAAATAAGCCAAGGAAAGTAGTACGTTAAGGTGGCTCTGCTCCATGCTAGGAGCCTGAATAACATGTTGCTAGATAATGAGGCATTCCTACAACTGGAGCATATTCATATGTAATTTCTTACTGAAACCAGGTTTAAATGTTTATAAAGCACTACCACAATCCCTAAGTTTTGTTTTACCATGTCTTTATACCCAAGAGAAACAATGGAGTAGTGTGAGTATTTGTGAAGGACCACATCACCTCCATGCAGATTCCTAGTGACCCACACATAGGACTTACTGACATCCAAATCACACTAAATAAGATAAATTATCAGATTGCAGTCTGTTAAAGGATCCCTTCCATGATCCCAGAAAACCTTGTTAGGTTTTTAAATATTCTGGATGAACTCCCCATAAATAGGAACTCCTTTGGCCTGGAGGACTTTAATTATCCAATGATTAACTAGGAAACATGTACTTCCAACATTAGTTATGCCCCAAAGTTTTTGAATTCCAAAAACAAAAATTCTTGGGTTCAGATTATCAAAAATCTACTAGAGGGTGAAATATCCTTGATCTGGCCCTCACAAGCATAACGACAATATGCATTACTTCCCTGGTGCTCTTGACACCGGTTAGGTTCAATCATAAACTGTTAGCCTTTTCTTTCAGATGCTCAAAGGCAGCAGATACATATATCATGTAATTTAAAGACTTCAAACATACAACCTTCTGTGATGAAGTCTATGCACAATATTCTTACATGGCAAGTATGTATGCAAACAAATCCTATACTCTCATGGATAAATGTATTAATCTGACTGTGCCAAGTAAAACTGAACAAAATGGGAAGAACAAAAGCAAACCAGCTTGCTGGTCTGCAAGCATAAATAAATTATATAGCAAAAAGGAAAAAAAAAACATAACATATATAACAAAACTAAAGACTCACAAATCAAAGTAAATAAAATGTTACTCAGGAAGCTTAAAATACCATCAGAAAAAACAAGGCACATCATGAACTCAGGTGAGCTTTGGAGGCTAAAGACAATTCTATGTGATTGTTTAGCTACATCAGAAAAATAAGAAATAACACTCATCGGGACTTATCCAAAATGGGACTACTTATTCTGAACAATAAATTCCTAGATGGCAGAGCGGAGGCAATAATTCCAATGCTGTAAACACGGTTGCAAAGTTTATTCCACCAAAACACACAACGTTTAACACAAGCGCTTTCACTCGGTTCCTACCGAGCTTTATCAAGTACAATGAAAGCTGCATAAATAGCAGTTTATATACATTTACATAATTGAGTAATTGAGTCTAATTCATTATATAGGCAAGTGGTTTCTTAAAGTTGTACTGCTTAGAATTTGAATAAAAATAAAATTGTTTAAAAATGTGAGGATTGCTTTGTGCATTATGTCATAGTGAACTGGAATATTGTCCTATTTAAAATTAGCATGGAGATTCACATTTTTTTAAAAAACTGTAATATGTACAAGTGCTGCAAAATGAAAGAGGTGGTGACTGGGAATCTATTTTGGAATCTAAGGAACTAACTTGGCAACTAAGATTAGATGCAAACAAAAGCCCTGGATTAAATGACACTTTAAGTATAAGCTCAATTTTAAAATTAAGGAGAGCTAAACTTTAACACCTAGTTATGGGAGAATTAACTTAACATTAATTTAGTTTCCAAAATCAATTTTAAAGTATTTTAGAGTAGTTTTTAGAAAGAATTTCTTTTCTTAGTATATTTTAACATATTTATTGCACATTTACACAAATCTTGCTGCTATTAAGGTTCGTTTTATAACATAATTATTGTAATATTTATACACGTTTTGCTGCTATATACATAGAAAATTGTAAGGATTATCAATTGTATGCCTTTATTTTTCTTTTCTTTCCATCCCCCCCCCCACCTCTCCTCCCTTCCCCTCCTGTTCCATTCCTTCTTTTTTCCTATCTATCCGCAGGATGATTGCAATCAAAAAGCACAATTTTAATATTTTGCACTTGTGTTGTAACATATTACAGTTTTTAAAAAATGTGAATCTCCATGCTAATTTTAAATAGGACAATATTCCAGTTCACTATGACATAATGCACAAAGCAATCCTCACATTTTTAAACAATTTTATTTTTATTCAAATTCTAAGCAGTACAACTTTAAGAAACCACTTGCCTATATAATGAATTAGACTCAATTACTCAATTATGTAAATGTATATAAACTGCTATTTATGCAGCTTTCAGTGTACTTGATAAAGCTCAGTAGGAACCGAGTGAAAGCGCTTGTGTTAAACGTTGTGTGTTTTGGTGGAATAAACTTTGCAACCGTGTTTACAGCATTGGAATTATTGCCTCCGCTCTGCCATTTAGGAATTTATTGTTCGTAGCTGTTGGTGTTTTTTAACTACTTATTCTGACCCTGCCAGCATACTAACAAAACAATTCAATGACCCCTCCCAGCACACACACACACACACACACACACACACACACACACACACACACACATATATATAGATAGATATATATATATATATATATATATATATATATATATATATATATATATACATATATATCACTTATATTCTGGCAGGTCTCCACCCTGCATCATAATTACAGAAAAATGACTAAAAGTACCATTAAAAACAAAAATACATCTTGCATGAGTCTTACTAACATAGTTGGCTGCCTAATAATCACCACTAAACATGCCCAAGCATACCTACTCCTAAAATTATTCAACCTGTTCTTAGCAACTGGCTATGTTCCCACAACTGTTGCAGTACCACTTCAAAAAGGTGTCCCTACCACAGACCCCATAAACTACACAATCATAAGCCTGACAAGCCTCATATAGAAAGCAACTGTACGTGATTACCTATGATATCAAATGTCAAGGGTTGCTCTTGTCTAATAAATATAGTCAGCTTCTTTTGGAGACTGACTCAAGCCATGGCCACTAGACATGCTGTGCATACAGCATACTTAGCATACTTAGGCTTCACAAAGGTATTTGATACTATACTACATGCAAACATAATAAACAAACTAAATTTATTCCAATTTGGCCCTCATGTAGTAAAATGGATAGCAAACTAAATGAAGGACAGAGTTCACAAAGCATGAGTAGTGGGTGTATCTAAAGAAAACAACTGAGTGACAATTAGGGTTCAGCAGGGCTCCGTACTGGGTCCGTAACTATTCTGTACCTACTTCTCACATCTTTACATTACAAATAGTGAGCTCTGGTTAAACAAGTTTGATGATGACTGTAAACTGGGTGTCATTCTCAAGGCCTACTATGATACACCAGCTCTCCAACAAGAGTTAACAAAAATAAGAAACCGGTATGCAAGAAATGGTCTTAAACAGAATGTCAAATAGTGTAACATTGTTGCATTTGAAAAGCAGTTCCTCAGTCCAAATTATAATGTAGAAAGCACTCCACTTCAGAATTAGAATGCAATGAGATACCTGGGAACATGGTTAAATAATAGCCTATTACTTGGGCATCATGTTGTAATAGTGGTTATTAAAATCATATTTTCAAGATCAAATGTGGTCCTTAACCTTGTATTCATTACTAGTTAGGCCTATTATAGAGTGCAGTGCCCACTTTGGAGTATATCTTACTAAACATTTCAAACAACTGGCGAGACCCCAGAGGTCCCAAACAAGAAAAGTCATGGTCATGCAGTAAATGAGCTAATAGGGCAACTGGATGCTTTATTCTTAAACTCAAGGCTCCTCTACAAACTTCAAGGAAATCTGCACCTTCGTTATCAGGCCATTTTGGATCCAGTAGTCCAAACCCTCTTATACATTCATAAATCATGCAGTCCTACAAATACCAGTCCCAGAGATCTTAACCTAATACAAACATTAAATAAGTCACAGTTGAAGTATTCATCATACAGTTCTTACTTCTACTCTGCAACAAACCTCCTCTCCAGATTAAGCAGTGTTACTCACGAGCTTCTTTCATAGGGGAACTAGATACTTGGATGGGTATTCACAAATTTACTATGGGCATGACTGGCTCATCTCTCCTCCAAACGGGAGGTGAAGCCTAAAGGGTGATTATTGGCAATACCTTACTAGACAGTTGGCTCAGTTGCCTTGTAATTCCTATGATCCTATGATCCTATGATAGTGTTACAGCATGGACTGGCTACTCTTCATATGTTACTACATGGTCAGCATACAGGAAGTGGGAGTAAAAATTTCAATATTACAATTGATGTATTAATAAAATAGTTCTACCTAAAGTGTCATCATGGTTCATAGGTTCATAGGTTCATACTAGGCTATCTTCCCTAGGACATTTATAAGCCTACTCAGAGTGTGTTTGGCTTTCGCCACCCATTTTAAATTAATTTTGCTATGCCCGTTTTCAAGGATAGTATACTGTGCCTCTGTCTAACAGTGACACAGAAGTGATACCTGGGGTAAACCTATGATCTCCCATCCACTCATCAAGATTCCTCTTGAAGAGAGTCAATGAAGGACTCTGCCTAACATGGACTGGGATTTTATTCCAGAGTGAAGGGAGCCTCTGGGTTATGAATCTGTCCCTCCAGCATGTCCTATTTATTTCAGTGCTGAGGTTCAAGTCTCTCGAGCGCGTAGCTCAATGGGATTTGGATTTTCTGAGGTGCAGCATGTCCATTAATTCCGGGTTGGACATAGCTTTATACATCAGGCACAGATCGCCTCTGAGCAGGCGGTATGCCACTGAGTAGAGCTGGAGTTTCTTTAACCGGGCAGCATATGGCATCTGTTTGAGCCCTATGATCCTCCTGGTGAGGTACTTTTGGGGTCTTTCCAGTTGCTGAAGGTGTCTGGTAAGGTACATCCCGAAAGGGGCATTGTACTCAATTATGGGCCTGATTAGGGATGAGTAAAGAGGCACGATGACCTCCCTGATCTAGATGTGAATCCCTTCATGATTAGGTGGGCTATATAAAATGTTTTTCTAACCACTTTGGCCACGTGGTTGTCAAATGAGAGACTGCTATCAACTTGGGTCCCCAGGTCCCTAATTACTTCTTCTGTGCCAATGGATTACCACCTATGTGGTAATTTGTGGGCTCTTTGTTTTGCCAAAGGGATGACTATACACTTTTGGCGTTTAGCTTGAGGCCATGGCTCTGGCACCAGTTGTCTGTTTCTATGAGGCCCTTTTGGAGGATGCTTGTGTCGGCTGGAGAGTTGATTATGGTGCCCAGTTTGCAGTCATCTGCGAACTTGGTCAGCCACAGTCCTTCCGTGTTGGCCTGTACCTCCGAGAAATATATACCGAACAAGAGAGCTCCTAGGACTGAGCCTTGTGGGATGCCACTTGTAACTGGTTTGGAGTCTGACATGGCTCCAGCAATTCTAGCCATGTGGGTTCTGTCCTTGAGCCAGTTTGCAACCCATCTAGTGACATAGGGGTTTATATTTAAGCTGGTGAGCTTATCTATAATGCCCGAGTGGGGAATTGTATCGAAGGCTTTTGCGAGGTCCAGGTAGACTGTGTGGACCACCTTCCCCTCGTCAATGGCCTTGGTGACTGTTTCAAAGAAATCAACCAGTTTTAAGAGGCAGGATCTGCCCTTAACAAAGCCGAACTGAGTAGGATCCAGTGTCTGTAGGTCCCCAGTATCTTTATTTATGAGGTCCATGATGATCCTTTCCATAGCTTTGCAGACCAAGCTAGTCAGGCTTATGGGGCGATAGTTTCCAGGATCCGTTGAGGCTCCACCTTTGTGGAGAGGGACCACTGTTGCTGTACGCCACTCTTTGGGTACATATCCTGTAGTAAGGCTGAGATTGAACAGTAGTTTTATGTTTGGGTTTAGCTCTTCTTGGAGTTCATGTAGGACACCGTCTGGTCCCACTGATGCTGTGTTTTTTGCTTTGGAGAGGGCAGCTCTTACCTGAGCATCTGAGATGTCAGGGGGCAGCACTCTGCTGGGATAGATATTTGCCCTTTTGGTGGGGAGTTTGCTGAACCTGTCATCTAGGATGTTGGCAATGTCTGTGGGTTCGGTGTATTTTTTGTCATTTTGGACTAATTCTGAGCATATCTGGGAATTCCCACCCAGGTTCCTAACATAACTAAAGAAAGCCTTGTGATTATCCTTAGTGTCTGGCCTTAGACGATTTTATGAGTGCCCGTAGTTTTCTGCTAATACTGATCAGAGATGCCTTCCCTTTTTGGGATTTTGCTCTATCATGTAGTAGCTTCCTCCTTCTATTGTATAGTTTGTTTATGGCTGGGGTCCACCAGACAGGACGTCTGCCTTTGGAGGATTGGGTCCTGGTTTTATTTGGGATTGCATGATCCATGCATTCCTGAAGGTGTTCATAGAATGCGTTTATAAAGGATTCTGCGGTCTGGGCCATATTTTCCACAGGCCCGGGGGCTTTGAAGGATTCCACCTCTGTTTTGAGGAGTGTGAAATTTGCTTTAAAGAAGTTTTTCACTGTGGTTTTCAGGGCAGGGGGTGGAGTTGGGATGTGAATATCCAGTGAGATTAGATTATGGTCTGATCTTACCAGTGAGGGATACACTTCTGGTCTGGAGCATAGAGTCCCCGTGTTGGTGATGATCAGGTCCAGTATGTTTTCCCCTCTTGTGGGAGTGGTAACAAGTTGTTCTTTTTTCTGCTGTACAGATAACATGTCACTGACAGTAAAGGGGTTAATTTTGCAGTATTCTGTATGAAATTATGCTGTCATTGCATCATTTATCTAAAATAATATTTAGTCATAATCATGTATAATGAGATATGGGGATCTGTAAGAGATTTATGCAGTTCAGGTAAAATATAAAATGCAGGGATCCTATGATGCACTACTGTAACACGTTCAGTATCCGGTGATGTCATTACATTCTATATAATACCATTTTCCAACAATTGTATATAAGGCTATCTGAATGGCAATGAATGTATTTCATTTTACATTCTCATAGCAGATACTGCTGTCTAATATTCTTTTACAAAGATGTTACATTGCTGAACATTCCTGTTCATCTGTCTGTTTAATCATCATATCACATAGATGTTTTAATTGGCTTATAACCTAATCAGCAGTCTTCATTAAATATCTTGTTTTTCTAATGTAATCAAATAATTCAAGCTATTCATGCAGTTTAACAACCTATTAATATATTTCTTTTTAAACAGTGGCATCAATTCAGATATATTAAAAACTCTTAGAAGGCTCTGAAATAGATTATTTTGATAAAATCACTGTAGGCAAATTAAAGATTAGAGCTTTTAATGACCTCATTTTTTTCAGGTAGTCATGGCTTGTGTTTCACAAGTAAGTGGTTCCCATGCTATTCAAATTCCTCTGGATGAATAGTGGTACAAACTCAAAATTGTAAACAGAAGCAATTTTAGGTTCATCACAAGGCACGGAATACTGTCTCAGATAAGATATAAAGCAGACCTTGAACTTTACTACAGGATTGTGGATGACTAAACAGCATAATATATGCATGTTCCACAATAAAACTTTCCTAACTACTTCCAAAATAGATCAGGTCTGGTTTGTGCAGGTCACAACCAATATATCTTATTTTTCTAAATGCTAATGGCATCTTCAAGTAAGCTTATAATGTATGTTGATATATTCACTCAGTGTAAAGATTTCAGCCTATAAACCTAAAACCATACTGTTTGATATCATCTGTGAGGACAATTGTAACCTGGCTAGAGTTGATGATCGAGAAATATTTGGAATATACATCTCTTGCAGAGTCTATACTAGTTACATATTACTTACTGTAGTTGGGAAACTACATGCCAGCTTGCTACAGGCAATCCCAAGAAGCTTTGTATAAGTTTATAGTTCATTCCATTATTGTCTGCAAATAAACCATGATGCTATTTGCTCATACTTCAAAGAGTGTATACATAATGCTGGTTTTCTCTGCAGGCATAGTTGCATGGAGCTTACACAGAAGTAAGCAGCCGTGTGATCCAGTAAACAGAGCTGAGGGGTGTGCACAAGCATGCCAACATAGAAGTGTCCCTGACATGCACATCACCTTATAAGCAGGTGAATTGAATGCAAATAAGGGTGTAGAGAGATCCAGCAAGCAGACAGGCAGTCGTGCAGATCCCGTGTTGGTGTCAGAAGTGCAAATGGAAAGTTTCCACTTACTTGAAATGAAAAAGGTAACAGGTGCTGTAAAAGCCCTATTAGAAGGTCATAAATAGCAAAGCAGACACAGATATGTGAAAACTACGCACTGTGTGTCCAAAAAGTAATGGAAAAATATTTACAATAATTTTTTTAATACCCATATTATGTTTGCGTGGGGCAAAGTAATGCGTAAACATGCTGTTAGGCAAAAAGAAAAATATTTAAAAGTGTAAAAAGGAAAAAAAATAAAATATGTGACAGTAATGCATTATAGGCCCTTGCATGGAGTATGTACAATAGTAGATGTCTATGGTTGCTAAGGAGGGCAGTCCTGGAATAGTGTAGTATCCAGGTTGCATGCATGGATCTGTATGAACATGAGCTGGGGTTACTGAATGGCAAAAATGGGTATCCGTGCCAGAAAAACAAACCTGTGTAGCCCCAAAACCATGTTGGTATCCACAGAAGAGGTAGCTGACATCAAAAAGGTGTGTGTCTTTTTTTTCCTTAAGCACATTGGAGCAGAGCGGCACCTGTTTGCACACCACTGAGCTGAGCTGACCGGGGAGGGGTGTCCAGGACTGCTAAGCTTTGTTTAGTCTTGGGGCACATGTTTAAGCTAGTTTGAGTTGTGCTGAGAGTGTCTGTTTATGGGGTTGTGTCTATTGACTGCTGAGTATTCTTTATGTCTGAGGTGTAGGTTTGCGTGCTGCACCGCAGTGCTTAGCAAGGAAGGCTGGAAAAAAAGAAAAAAAAGGAACTGGCTGAGAAAGCCAATATACAAATTACTGATGACTCCTGTTCCACCTAAACTGGGCCATTCCAACACCACAATGATGCACTTGGCAGGTGGAATGCATCATAGTTAGTCAATCACATAGGCTGCATCTGCAGCAGAGCACCATAAAGTATGCATACACCCTACAATTTGATTTTTCCCTCATACTCTGCACCATTGGAGTACAGACTTGTTAATTTTAAGTGAAAGAATGCCAGGGGCTGCTGCAGCTCTGCTGCATCTATATGTGATAGATGCTGAGGTCAGTGCTGATGCTATTACTGACAATAGGCCGAGACTGAGAAGGAGAAGAGTGTTCATGCCCAGGGTAACCTTCCAGGAGCTACATGAGCTGGAGATTGCAGAACACTACAGGGTGGACAGGGACATTTATTTATTTTATTTATTTATTTATTTTAAATTTTCATTGACTGGTGAGGTCGTTTTCACCGAGGTCCATTTTAAAAAAGGCCCAGGGAAAAAAAAACACAGTAAAACAAACATTGATTACATACATGACAATATTTAACATTAACAATACTTATAGCAAACATTTAAGAAACAGAACATAGTACATCAGTAATAGTACATCATCTTACACTAGAGAAAACATACATTACAAGTACAAAGTTACCAATGAGAAGTTCCTGCTGTATAATAAGTACTGGTAATATGAGACAAGGCTTATGAGCATCTGTTAGTGGAGTGGAGAAAGGTAGTTGAGTGGAGAGAGGGAGTGATGATATAGAGTGGATGATAGAGTGGAGCCCCAGGCAGCTTTAGCATGTTTTAGTAGGTTTTAGTAAAGTTTTGAAGTGGGCATGATGGTAAGTGGGTGGGAGTGAGTTCCATAATTTGGCTATGGTGCAAGAGAATAGTGCTTCACCAACAGATTTACATACTACAAGAACTCATCAAGCTCTGCCGCCCTCAACTCAGACCTAGAGCCAAAAGAGGGGAACCCATCCCAGTGGAAACAAGGTATGTGTAGCCCTTAGGATACTAGCTACAAGTACTTTTCAAAGACTAATTAGGGACATGATGGGGGTCTTACAGGCATCAGCATTCAGGGTACTCCACCAATTCCTGGATGCCATGCAAACACATGCCAGTGAGCATATTTATTTACCCCTCACCCCTGAGGAGAAGGCCAGCAGTATGCATCTCTTCTAGCATACCATGTAGCACACTACCTGAGGTACTGGGTGCCATAGACTGCACTCATGTCCACATCAAAGCACCGCCTGATGAGGAGGGTATAGTCTACGTCAACTGCAAGGGGTATCACTCCATCAATTGCCAGGTCATGTGCAATGCCTAGGGTATTATCATAAATGTGTGTGCTGGCAGCCCTGGCAGTTATCATGACTTGCATATCTGGCATGCATTACAGCTTTACCAGATGTTTGTCAGGAGGCATCCCATATGGTCATCTACTGGGGAATGCTGGCTACACACTGGAACTGTGGAGGATGACACCCATTAAAAATCCACACACACCTACTGAAGAACACGATAATGAGGCACACACACAAACAAGGAACATCATAGAACATGTGTTTGGGCTGCTCAAGTCACAGTTCCAGTGCCTCGATATATCTGGTTGATCCCTTCAGTAATCTCCAGCCATGTGCATGTGTACAGATGTTCACAGTATGTGCCATGCTACATAATATGATCCTGTAGAAACAGGTGTGGCAGGATCATCACAGGGAAGGGACACACAGCCCCCCACTAGTGCCTAGGTCCCCACAGCCACACCCAAAGAGGGACTTGGTGGAGGAACCCCCTGAGGCTGTCCTTGTAGGCAGACCTAAGTGTGCCCAGTATGCCCTGGCCTTGGCCAAGAGGCAACACATAGAACATGCACTGACAACCTGGGGTCCTAGGGACTGACACCTTACTCCAAATGGCATACGTAGTAAAAAGGATGCTAACCACACCACACAACTTGTATCTAACCATGTATTGGCTGTGTACTGCATGCATCAGACAGAGTCAGCCCTGAAACACAGGTCTCTCAACCCCTGCATTCACAAGATAAGTCACTTTGCTATACAACAAATGTACGGGGTGACTATGATAGCATATGTATGGACCTGCTTCATGTATGCAAGGGAGTAGAGTGAGCTACAGTGCAACTTGCAGAGATCTAACACCCACTTGGGACAACAGTTACTCTGTCCAATACTGAATGCCCCATAATATTCATTAGGCCACATGGCTGGAAACCCCACTGAATTATGCAAGGGAAATGCCAAACAGTGGGATCATAAGACAGACGTATAACTGTCAATGCCAGAGTCCCCTATCCCCAACACATGTGTTCTCATACAACTGCAGTAACATAGCATGCTTGTAAGGATATATCAGCAGACCACACATTTCCAGGGCTGTGATATACAAATTATATTTTACCCACAAAACACAAGGGTCAGTGTATGTTTTTATGCTGTTGGTAGTGTGAGGAATTAAACCTCTTCCTCTCTCTGGTGGCTGGTGTGACTCACTGCGCTAAGGACATTAGCATGGGTGATGGTGCTGAGGGTTTGAAACTGGCAGCATCTACAAATTTTGCATGTGAGTTACTTGTATAGTAGGACTCTCAGAGACTGTCTTAACACCACAATCTGTTGCTGCAAGACAGCTGGACAAAGGAAGAGAAAATAGGGGAACAGAGGGCCAAACATATAGACAGACATTGTACATGGTCTGAGTAACCTAGAAGGTGGTTATTATAACAGCAAGTTGTATCAGGTCAGATTAGCTACAAGATGTAAATGCCATCACTTAAATGTCTCAGAAGTTACAGCACTTCAGTGCCTGCATTTTAGAGTATAGTACCGGCTAACCACAACTGTATGAAGAACACAGCAGACATATGGAGCAATAGGCTGGACATTCTGCAAAAACATTTACAGGTAGAGGTATACAAACTGTCACCCGCTGTGTGGTGTTACAGCATTTACCCCAACACATCACACCTCTCAACCTCTTAGAGCAACAAATCTGGCCAAAACCATGACTATAAGTGAAACAAGCCCACAAATAGAGGCAAATGTTAAATATTGTACTTATAAATGTAAATAATTGCTACAATAACAGGTCTTGCATTACCATGAATCTCTGGAAGTGTCTACACTCTGAATCTCAAATGTCTGTCATTATTTTCTAACATCACTCTTTAATGATTTGCCAATAATGTGTCATAAAACCACAATATTATGTAACACGAACCAAAGATATGAAGCAAATATCTGTACATTCTGTGCAAATCTGTACAGTTGATAGATATGAGTCACATACTGCATTCAGCAAAAAGCTGGGGAATGCCTTTGACAAAACATCAGGGAGGTGATGGAGTGTGGAAACAGGTGCAGCAGCCAATGGCCTGCAGCACACAAAATCTCGGATGGGAGTGCAGGTAGCTCTGGCCTGGAGTCACCTTGTAAGTACTGACAGTCACACTGAGCATGCTCCTACACTTCGCTAACCTCAGCCTGTGTCTCTTCCCTCTTCCACCCAAAGAACAGCTATGTGGAAATATGCCTGCACATACAGACAGCTATGTATGTCTCCCCCTAAGCCCCTCACACACGATTACCCTAGATATCAGTATGTGGCACATATATGTTAAAATATGTATATATATATAAATATATGGGTTCCATACACTAGATAGAATTTTCACTAATTCGAAATAGTGCATGGAATGCTCACTGCAGCGAAAGTGCACTTAATCAAAAACTTGTGTGTCGAACTTCCATTGTGGTACACAGACCTTGAATACTCAGGGTTACATCAGGTGGACCTTAGGGTTACCTTATGGCTATCCCCCCTACTACGGGCCCACCCCCCACCACCACCCCCATGATGATGGCGCAAGGATGAAGATGATGCAGCAGTGAAGGAACTTCCGTGCTCTACTCACAATCCTTAGGGGTTTAGGTTAGGTGGAGGGTTAAAGGGGGGATACCTACCCATCCCCCCTTACTAACCCGTTACCCCCCCTAACTAAGGTCCATGACTATTGCAACATAGTGGAGGACATAGCTTGTTTTTTATGTCCTCCATTGTGCTGCTGTGTTTTCGGTGAAGTGCACTTACGCAAAAGTTCACTTTCGTTAAAGTGAACTTTTGCAGAAGTGAGGCTTCCTATTACAATAGGATATTACAATATATATATATATCTATATATATATATATATATATATATATATATATATATATGTATGTATAATGTGTGAGCTGTTATAGACTCTCCACCTCTCCACACATATCTACATAACACATTTATATAATGTACACACACACCAAGAGTTAAGATGACATTCCTGTTATACACACACACACACACACACATATATATATATATATATATATATATATATATATATATATATATTTATATATATATATATATATATATATATATATATATATATATATATATATGTGTATATATATATATATATATATATATATATATATATATATATATATATGTGTGTGTGTGTGTGTGTGTATGTCAGGATGTAGGAATGTCCCCACTTACATGCAGAATGCTGGGGTTATCTGCACCTACACATCACAACAGTTGTCTGATGGTAACATACCAACGCCACAAAATGACAGAACCACACACCCACAGAACCCTGTGTCTGTGGAATGTCATCCTGTAAACAGTCAAAGGTGACCAGGTGGTGTAATGTGCAATGGTTGTAATGCAGGTCTTGGACAGGCCAAATAGTCCATTGCCAATTGTCCACCTACCAAACTGCATCCAGCCAGACATGGCCATATTGGGAACTGTACTAACATAGCAGAGGTATTAACAGGTATTCCACTCATATGACACTAGGAAAATAACAGCAGCACATTGGAGCACTCTGCAGGCCATACATGCTGTGTAATACATGGCCATTTTTCATAGGCTTCAAGTACTGTGTCTGCATCCACAAATACAACATATATAACCTATGATACATGCAGTAAATACTGTGAGCTATAGTTTGTACAAATTGGTAGGGCTTCTAATCTCACAACAGGTAACTCTCTATGTGTGTATACAGATATATCTCCTGCAGCAGTAAAGACATGCCAACCTGGCCTAAGCCTATGCAATGGTGATCCATTTTATGACCCTGTGACTAGCTGCTTTCCTCAACAGTGGCCTGGTTTACAAAGCCTGCTGATGTCATCCACCTTAACAGCGTTGGCTGACAGTCTACAGTCTACATTCAAGTAATCTCTGTGGCACCTGCAATAAGTGCTGCAACCTGTAGTGTGTACTACTAGATGGGTAAGGATTCTAATCACAGAGCAGCCAAATGTGTGTGTGTGTGTGTGTGTGTGTGTGTGTGTGTGTGTGTGTGTGTGTGTGTGTGTGTGTGTGTGTGTGTGTGTATGTGTGTGTGTGTGTGTGTGTGTGTGTGTGTGTGTGTGTGTGTGTGTGTGTGTGTGTGTGTGTGTGTGTGTGTGTATTTGTGTCTGCATGTATATATCTGCAGCACTATGGTCAAGCCCATATAGGCAATTCCCATGCAGTGGCTATGCATTTTATAGGCCTAGGACTAGCTGCTGGCCTCTAAATGCCCTCCCCTTACAAGGCCTGCTAATGTCATTCACCTAAAGAGTACCAGCTGACAGTCCAAACTCAGATAAACTCTGTTGCACATGGGATAACTACTGTGAGCTATAATGTGTAATAGTGCATAGGTAGGGGTTCCAGTCACCCACCAGCCAGCACTTGGTGTATGTCCATGTGAGCAGCTACAGATATATTCCCTAGTATCACTACTGACATGCCCATATTGGCTATTTCTGTCAAGGGTTATGCATTTTACAGCCCTGTGACAATCTCCAGTTCCTATATCGGCATCGCTAATGTCTGCCAGCATCTAGATTTGTATGGTCAGAAAACTCAGGTGACATGTATAAAGGGTAGCATACCTTCTTACAAAGTATGAATGCTTAATTATGCCATCTGCCCCCCATTGTCCCACATATGTACTTCTACACATAGGCACCTAGGGAACCATGCATAAATACTGCTGCACCTTGCTGATGTCATATTTCTGCTGTGCTGCCATGCCATCCTGTGCAGCAATACTGCCACCATGTGTCCATAGAATATCCACTCAAACCTCTGGAACAGACACATACACAGGTCAATGATACACCTGTCATTCTGTCAAACTACCACCAGTCTAACATCATGCACCTAGGATACACAAGTTTTGGTGTGTAGTCATGACACATGCCAGCACACAGTACATGTCATGGCCCACAACACCTGTAATGGCATAACAATACTGCACTATACAACTACCTTGAAAGTAATAGAGTCACCCTGTGCATAAGAGACATATTTGCATATCCTCTGCTGATAGCATAAAACCACATAGGAAAAGCTGTGTAAAATTCATTGAACTTGCCTGTGCTGTAAACTACTGCTCTGACTGATAGTTGCAATTGAGTATAGAGAAATTCAGAAGCTGTGGTACTATGAATATTAATGACTGCTCTGCCTGAATGTATAATACTGTTTACATGCTGTTATGTTAGCTGTGTTCCATACAGAATCCATGCACTGACTCTATGTACCTTACCAGGTTTTTTCACCCCACCTGTCCTTGCCTCGAATGGCTCAATCTGTGCTGAAAAGAAACTATCATCCTGAAAACTAAAAGAAAAGCATTTCTGCACTCTCCCTTGCTAAGGAAAAGGACTGCAAGGTCTATATCTTAAGTGTAACTGTTGTGCTAATAGATTGATTGGCTGAACTGTGTCTATGGCTAGCCTAGGGTCCATAGTAAAAGATAGCTTAACAGTCTTAGACTCCCTAGTCAGGCTGCTGTAATAATTAATAAAATAAGCATTCTATAGTGCAGCCTATATAACACATTCCCCCTGCTTACTTCATCTCACAGTTGCTAAAGAAATAACAAATATCTGTACAAAATTCAGGTTAAAAGCTTGCTTACTCCTGACAGTCAGTAAAATTGTCTGGCTAAACTACAAACTTTGTTGAATACAATATTGAGTAAAACACAGCTCACTTTCTAAAGAATTGAGTAAACTTGGGTAAATTGCAGCTCACTTTAAAAAGAACTGAGTAAAATCACTGTAAAATTGTATTCTTTAAGCCTGCATACTCACAGACCTTGGAAATCCTTGTAGCTTGGTATAGCCCTGCTCTACTCACCCTCACTTTGCTTGGGCTTGCACAGCACCCCATCCTACATCCAAATATCACCCACCCCTGCTAGTGCTAAATTTAAGCCCAATAAACCACTCCCCCTCCTACAACCTATCACAGATAACCCACACCTCCATACACCACCCCGTATACCACCCCTTTATGCCAACAATCCTCTTAATTCTCCACTCACATTCCTTACCAAGTACCACTACTATCAAGCTGAGACCAATTATGTTCCTCTCAGTTATATTGCCTGGGATATATCTCCTCACCATCTATGAAAACCAGCCGTATCTTGGCTTTCACCACCCCATATCTCATACCATCTCTGCTACCACCTTGAGTGAGTCAGACCAACCCCTAGCTCAGTACAAAACTATCCTCTCCACTTTTAACAGCCAACAACTAACTAGACCACGGACCATCTCCCCAAAACTAGATATTATCATAAAATGATAAGTAAAGCGCTGAAACTAATAATCACTGTACGATTTACTCTGATGAAGGATGGGGACATCCACCCTAACCCTAGACCCACCCTTCCCACAAGTTCCCAGCCCACCACCACCTTCAACATATGGTCAAATTCAAGGTCCCCTAACTCTCTCCTGACCTTACACCTAAACATCAGGAGTATTAACAACAAGGTCCATAATCTTCATGCCCTTCTAGCTACCTACACACCTGTTGTGCTATGTCTTACAGAAACCTGGCTAAAACCAGGAACTAAAAATGATGAGGTTATCCCAACAGGGTACAACATACGTAGACTAGCCCGTAACACCAGGAAAGATGGAGGAGTAGCAGTTCTGTTTAAAAACACAATAGATGTCACACTAGCCCCACAACAACCCCCCTTGTTCAATAATGCAGAAGCCCTAATTAGCAAACTACAGCTTAACAAACATAAATCTATATTCATTGCCTGCATTTATATCCCCCCAGGCAACAATGCAAATACCCTAGAAGACTTCCTCCTATGGCTTTCCAACACATACCTCCATGAAACTATGGTGTTAGGAGATGTTAATATTTACTGGAACAATTATTCCTCTGAATCTCCCACTACCCATATAAACCTTCATGGTTATACCCAACTTATATCCTCACCCACCAGAATAAATAAATCCAGCTACAAAGGCAGTATCCTGGACTGGACTCTTATCAACAATCACCCAGACGAGTATAACACGGGTAGTCTCCCAGATGATATAAGTGACCACCTACTCACTTACATCATTAACCATAAAGTAGATAACCACCACCAAGTTCTATATAAATCTATCAGAAACAACAAGAACTTTAACTCCACTGACTTTCAGAATGAACTCAAGAGCATGCAACTGGGCCATACTTAAAAAACCTCCATTAGATGATGCTGTAGCCTACTTTAATTCTAAATTCATCTCCATTCTAGATTTCCTTGCTCCTATCTGCACCCACAGAGCCAAAACTAAGACCGCCCCCTGGCTCTCTAAAGTAACCAAAACCAAAATCATAGCAATAAATAAATCATGGAACAAATGGCACACCTCCAAAGACCCACTTGACCATATTAAATTAAGACAACTAAGGAATGATACCAAGAAAGCCACACTGTTAAACAAAAAAAAAATCTTCTATCAACACCTTCAGCAAAAACACTAGAACAAACCTCAAAAATGTTAGGCAGGCATAAACAAACTGCTCCACCCTGGCCAAACCTCCACCCCCACCCCCTCAACTTGCGATCTTAAAACTCCAGAGGAAACCTAACATCATTAACATTTTTTTTTACCAAAACCATCCAATCACTAGCTAGCCAACTACCCCTCACCAGCTCCTTTCAAAACTCCTCTACAACCACTACCCCACTCCCTTTCACCTTCCAACCCATATCTACATCCACCATCCAATCTCTAATTAACAAACTAAAGCCCACTACCCTGGCAGCTGATCTCCTCCCACCAGAATATTTACAAAAAAGGGCAGATGCCATTGCATACCCTGTCTCTATCATAATAAACCGCACCTTGACTGAAGCCACTATTCTCTCTCTCTGGAAGGTTTCCCATGTCATTCCCCTTCATAAAGGATGGAATTCTTTAGACCTCTCAAACTTCTGACCAATAGCCATGCTATCACCGTTGGCCAGAATTATGGAAAAGTGCTTTCATAACCAATTAATGCACCATCTCACCCAAAATAAGCTACTGGACAACTCTCAGCATGGTTTTAGGCCACACCACAGCACCACATCAGCCCTCTTATCCTTCTCTAACTCTATCAACATCAGCCGGAACAATAACAAACTTACCTCTGCTCTTTTCCTAAATCTCTCTAAGGCCTTTGATATGGTCAATCACTAACTGCTTCTCTGTACTCTGAAGGAACTGTCACTGAATAGTAGCTAGATTAAATGGTTCCAATCTTACCTGTCTGATAGACAACAAGCAGTTTTATGGCAGAATACCCTATCTACCCATCTACCCATTACTCTAGAAGTCCTCCAAGGCTCCATACTAGGGCCAATACTCTTCTCAGTCTTTATTAATGACCTACCCACCATCACTCCCAAGGCCACCTGCATCCAATATGCAGATAACTCTACTTTAATATCTACCACCTCCTCCTCAACTGAGCTTATGACCCTAACCCAGAATACTTTCAATGATGTCGAAAAATGGTTCGCAAACCATCAGCTTCTATTAAACCCCAACAAAACTAAACTGATTATCTTTTCCTCCACCTGCAAATCCTCCTCACCATTCCTTACTATAAGTTCTAACAATGGTGCAATTATATCCCCAGATACTCACACAAAAATCCTGGGTGTCACAGTCGATAATGCCCTAAAATATGATATCCATATCAAACCATCAAATCTGTCAACAAAAACTGGGGTCCCTATACAGGATCAAACCCTTCCTCACTCCTTTTGCAAGAACCACTATCACTCATTCCCACCTACTTTCTACCCTCCTCTATGTCTTCCCCCTCTTCACTAACCTGAACCAAGCCACCCTTACCAAACTTGTTAGTTGTTACAACCATATTGCTAGATTTGCTACAGATGCTACCTCTAGAAACCACCATTGTATCAACCTAACTCAACTAAGATAGCTGGAGTGGCCCAGTCTTTTCTGATACAACCAACTTGTAATAACCCACAAAATACTATATCAACCCAAATAACACCAGCAATAAATAAGATAATCAAACCATACAGCAACCTGAGGTCACTACACTCTGTTGACAAACTGCTGGTACAAACAACTAAGAGCTTAAATGTGTCTGGGCACTCTCTATTCACCAACTCAGTAGGCAAAACTTGGAATATGCTACCTGCTGAACTTACTCATCAATCCTCCTTAACCCCAGTTCAAAAAAAGCCTCAAACTATACTTCCAACAGCATTGGCAATGTCCCTCTTAATCTTCAACTAATCACCACCCTCTGTTCCTACAAAGTCTCCCTAAGCATTTCAATCAGATACTCTAATAAATGTATGAATTCTTGATGGGACTTAGCCTATAACTGCGTGTATTATTGTCTGAAACTGAAGCCGCATGATTTTGACGTTGTCTGCTATGTTTTATCTAAGTTTGTAACCATACTGAAAACTGCATATTATACTTATCTCTAAATGTTTCTATTGTTCCTAATGCATTTGTACTCTGCTTTCTAGAGCTTTTCGCCCTGGGCCTCCACTGAAAATGAATATACATCCAGTCTGACATTCCTGGTAAACAAATGTAAAATAAATAAATATCCCTGCATCAATGGCATGGATGGCAAGGATGTGGCACAGGTATCATCACATACACAAGATGTGGTGTGGGAGAGCCAGAGGCCTAGGTTGTGCCATACAGTTGGCAGCATGTGTGAGTCAGGAAGGAGTTCTAGTTATATGTGCCACGGAGAGATGCTATGTGTGTCTGTGGGTGACCTGCATGTCCCAGTGATGTTTGAGAGTGTGTGTGTATACAGTCAAGCCCAGTGATAGCCCTATATGTGTATATGTTGGACAGCTATGGAGCGTACATCGCAGAGTGGACAGTTCACCTTCTCCGGCCATGAACAGGGGAACTTGCTCTGTCAGGAATGGCAGTGACACCACCATGCCTAAGGTTGGATGTGGTGCTAGTACCTGACAGTGATGGCTGCCTGCTGAGCCTGTGTCCCCCACTGAACTGCCCAGGACCACATGCCCATTGCCTACCATATTGTGGTGTGGACAGCACACTTCACTCTGTAGCACTGGAGGTACTGCCACTACAGGGGGGTGAGTGTGCACGGACACGTGGTCTCTCAGCAGATAGGATTGCTGACCTACATCCATGTGCCTGATGCCCTACCCCAACTAGATGTTCCAGCACAGACAATGTGTGGGCAAAGACAGACACTGTCTCAGCCCACTGTCTGTCGACTACATCAGTGAAAGAATCCATGGCATCACCAATGATGTGGAGGCAGTTATGCATCCATCTGTTGTTGTGTTCAGTCAGGTCTGTGCCTCCATGATGGCCTGAAACATGAGGCAGGTGACCTGTGATGAGACACCTGTGGCAGGAGGTGAATGGACAGCAGTCCCCATTCGAGCACCCCTGTCAATCAGCCTGTGTGGGACCTCTCCAGCTGTCTAGCTATGGCCAATGTCTACACTCACTGTTAGCATAGTTGTCACACTGTCCTGTTCAATGTTGACACCATGTGACTTTCCAATATCTGTAGCCTCTGGGGACTGGGCATGTGTGGCCATACTGACTGTGTGCGGGGACAGTGGGGGCAGATGATGGATGTCAACCTCTGGGACAGATTCAGCCCCCAACAACCCCACCTATGCCTCACTATTGCCACCAGCATCATCATCATCAGAGCCCGATGGGGTCACCAACATCAGAGGACAGACTCTAACCCCCGTTCAACTGTGAGAAGGAAGGCAAAGACTCTGGCTAGGCATAACAGTTGTGCTTTGGGCTAAATCGCAGTCCTTGACATTCATATGGTATATTTAAGCCATAAAACATAGGTTCATAGATAGGTACTAGGCTATCTGCCCAAAGGCATTTATAAGCCTAGCTGGAATTTGTTGGCTTTCGCCACCCCCTTAGATTAGATCCCTGTGCCTCTGTCCAGGAGACCCACTGAAGTGATCCCCTGGGTAAACTTCCTGTTTCCCATCCACTTGTCAAGGTTTCTCTTGAAGAGTGTTAGTGAGGAGTTCTACCTAATATAGACTGGAATCTCGTTAAAGAGCATGGGAAGTCTCTGGGACAGGAATCTATCCCTCCAGCACGTCCTATTTATTGTTGTGGTGAGGTATAGATCCCTAAAGCATGTGGCTCGAGGAGATATGATTTTCTTTAGGTGGAGCATGTCCATCAATTCTGGGTTGGACATGACCTTGTATGTCAGACAGAGATCACCTCTGAGTACGCGGTATGTGATCGAGTGCAGCTGGAGTTTCTTCAGTCGAGTTGCATAGGGCATCTGTTTGAGGCCAATGATCCTCTTGGTGATGTACTTCTGTGGTCTTTCAAGCTGGTGCAGGTATCTTGTAAGCTACATCCCAAATGGGGCATTGTACTCTATGATAGATCTGATGAGTGATGCGTAGAGGGGCACAATGACCTCTTTTGATCTGGATGCAAACCCTTTTGTGATTAGGAGGGCCACATAGAAGGATTTTCTAACCACTTTGGCAATGTGATTATCAAAGGAGAGATTATGATCTACTTGGGGCCCCAGATCCCTTATTATGTCTTCCATATATAGGGGGCTACCACCTATGTGGTACTTTGTGGGTACTTTTTCCAAAGGGGATGACTATGCACTTTTCGGCATTTAGCTTGAGGCCATGGTTTTGACACCAGGCATCTGTCTCAGTGAGACCCTTTTAGAGGATATTCTGTGTCAGCCGGAGATTCAATTATAGCCCCTAGTTTGCAGTCATCTGTGAACTTGGTCAGCCATAGTCCTCTTGTGGTTGCCTGTACCTCTGAGAAGTATATGGTGAACAGGAGGGGTCCTAGGACTGAGCCCTGGGGAACGCCACTTGTAACCGGTTTAGAGTCAGACCTAGCTCCTACTACTTACCATGTGGGATCTGTTTGTGAGACAGTTAGCAACCCATCTCATTATGTAGGTGTTTATGTTCAGACTGGTGAGCTTGTCTATAATACCAGAATGGGGAATGGTGTCAAAGGCCTTTGCAAGGTCTAGGTAGGCTGTGTGGACCATGTTTCCCTCATATATAGCATTGGTAACTGTCTCAAAGAAGTCCACCAGGTTTAGGAGGCATGATCTGCCCTTAACAAAGCAAAACTTGGTAGGATCCAGTGTTTGGAGGTTCCCAATATCTGTGTTAATGAGATCCATGATGATGCACTCCATAGCCTTGCAGACCAAGCTAGTCACGCTTATAGGGTGATAGTTCCCAGGGTCTGTTGTGGCTCCACCTTTGTAGAGCAGAATAACTGTTGCTGTTTGCAATCTATGGGCATGTAGCCTGTGGAGAGGCTGAGTTTGAACAGTGTGTTTAGGTGAGGGGTTAGTTCATCTTTGAACTCGTGTAGGACACAGCCTGGGACACCATCCAATCCCACTGATGCTGGGTTTTTGCTTTGAAGATGGTTGTTTTAACCTCAGTGTCTGTGATTTCAGGGGCTCTACATTCTTCTGGTATTGTTATGGGCCCTTTTGTGGGTGAGAGGGGGTGAAGTTTGCACTGAACCTGTCCGCCAAGATGTTGGCAATATCAGTTGGTTCAGTGTATTTTGTGCCATTCTGCACTAACTCCGAGCAGATCTGAGAATTGCCACTTAGATTCTTGACATAGCTAAAGAATGCCTTGTGGTTATCTTTGGAGTCCTTGGAAATTTTTCTTTCGAAGCTAGCCTTAGATGATTTTATGAGGGATCATAGTTTCTTGCTGATACTGACCAGGAATGTCTTCCCTTTTTGGGATTTTACTCTTTTCTGTACTAGTTTCCTCTATAGCTTGTTTTTGGCAGGGGTCCACCAGACTGGTTTCCTTTTCTTGGAGGAGTGAGTCTTGGTTTTGCTTGTGGTAGCACGATCCATGCATTCTTGTAGGTGCCCGTAGAGTGCATTAGTAAAATATTTTGCAGCTTGGGCAGCGTTATCCTTTAGCATGGAGGATTTTAAAACTTTCCACCTCAGTCTTAAGTAACATAAAGTTTGCTTTTGAAAAGTTTTTCATGGTGGTTTCTTTGACCGGGAGTGGGGGCAGAATGTGGATATCCAGAATGATTCGTTTTTTGTCAGATCTAACCAGCGAGGGGTTGACATCCAGTATGGAAAACCGGTCAACCATGTTGATGATGACTAGGTCCAATATATTGTCACCTCTGGTGGGGGTGTTGACCAGTTGATCCGGGGTGTTTGAGTTTATAAATTCTAGGAAATGTTGGGCAAGGGAGTTAGTACTTGAGTAGTTCTCCCAGTTAATGTTTTGATAATTGAAATCACCCAATAGCAGGGTGTTTGGTAGGACCTTTATGTTTCCCAGTGTTTCCAGAAATGCGGAATGGGGGTCCTGGGACATGGTGGGTGATCTGTAGCAAGTTACAATTTGAATTGCAGTTTTGCTCATTGTTAGTCGCACGTGGATGATCTCTAAAGCATTGTGTGTGCCACTAACCTGGAGGTGAGGGTATCCTTGATGAATATGGATACACCCCCACCTTTTGTATTTCGGTCTGGGTTTTGTGGCCGAAAAGTATGGTATGAGTTGAAGCCTGGTAGTGCTGGGGTGCTCCCTGGAGCCTTAAACTAGGTTTCTGTTACTGCACATATATCGATTTTCTCCATACTGAGGAGTGCCTTGAGTGCATGCATTTTGAGGTTTAGACTTCTGGCATTGAGTAGCATTACCCTCAGTTTTTTGTTACTTGTACTATTTATGGCGGTGGTTTTGTCTTTTGAGCCTTGCCTAAAAAGGCACTATGGGGGTGGCAAGAGCCTTGGCCAGTATTCAAAAGCCTAAGGGTGACAGGTGCAAGCCATCTCTAGAGAAGCAGCATAGCTTGTTGAGCATGTCATCCCAGGCTGACAGACACTGGATCCCCTTTGAATGACACCAGAAGCTTAGTCAATTGTTGAAATTGATAATTTTTTCTTTATACCATGGTATCATTCTTGGTGATGGCAAGAGGCTATTCAGGGTCAGGGTCATACCGGCCTGTGCTACGTGATCAGAGTGCTCTTCCATGTCTCTTTTCATGTAGTCCAGGGAGGTCTGGCTCAAGTCATTCACACCAAATTGGACAATGACAGAGTAATATCTGTGCTTGTTCTGGAGTGACCTGAATGCTTGTATTATGTGGAGGATCCTGGCACCTGATAGGCAGCTAACAGTAACCATCTCCTTGTTCAGCCTAGTGAGTGGGACATCAGTGTGCCTGACTATAGAGTCACTTATTACTAGTGTGTTGGATGTGTTATTTTGCTTTAAGGGTTGTGATTGCATGGCATACAGGTTTTGTGAAGTATGCATTTCATGGTTTATGTTGGGGGGTGGAGGTTGCTTGGATGTCTACTTTGGAGGCCTCTGTTGCTTTTGCAGATTTTTATTTAGAGCCTTCAAGTATGTTATTGTGTATTTATGTGTGTTTTTTGCCAGTGCTGGTTTCATAGGTCTATGTGAGACTGGTGGTGTGATGCAAGTAATTCTCTTCTCCTCTTGACTGTCTGGTCCAGTCTTGGGTTGAGAGAGCTTAGCATCCAGTTTGGCTGTATAATTGCATCTCTCGTATGTATAAGTGTTTGGTGGTAGGAGTAGAGGGTTGTCTGAGTACATGAGGCAGTTGTAACATTGCCTCAAAGTGTCCAGATTCACTAGTTGGACCAGATAGTACACCTGAAATTGGCCTTTGGACATGCCTGGATAGGTACAGTGAGTTGTTTTACTGATTGGCTAGTAAGGTCGAATAGAGAGCCGTGTCCTTCTCTACAGTATAGAGGGGGTCTAATGCTAAGGTTTATTAGTGCTTGCTATGGGTTTTGTGCGAATGCCAGGCTGAGAAGTAAATGGTTTGAGTGCTTAAGTTGAAAGTTTGTCTAGTTCCAAAGGAAAAATTGAAGAGTAGACTTTGTGGAGCTGGGAATAGTTATACCCTAGCTAACTGGTGCTGCCCAGCCTAACTGGTGCTGCCCAGCATGCAAAACCACGCTAATGCAGGTTTTATAATAGGGAAATGAAAGAGATAGAAATTAGCCCAAAATGGCCAATAAACCACAAATTTCTGGGCTGAAACCACTCCTCTAGGGATAGATAGACTGCTCAAAGCTTCCCTCTTTCACAGGAGAACAGAGAAACTTCCTTCTATCCAAGTAAGGTATGGGCAAACACAGAAACTTGTAACACAGCCCTGAATTCAACACTAACCTGAAAACTGGACTATACTAGCTTAGAAAGGCGGGAAAACAAGTATTTTTTTTTTGTTTTTTTTTTTTTCAGAAAATAAAGCAGATACAATCAAAAATCACTTTAAATGCACAGAAATGGCTATCACACTTTAGTTTTAGCCTACAACAGTTAAACAGGTAATTTAAACACAAAACAACTTTGTTAAATTGCAGGCAGTAAAACAAGTACAGTATGTAGCTGAAACAAGCTTTTTAAAATCACAGAAACTGTAAAAAATTGGCGTTTTAGGTGGAATTAGCAAAAGGCAACAAGAAAATGCAGAAAAATTATACTTAATCACTCCAAAGTCTCTCTTTTGTCTCTTTGCTGCTGTAGAACTCTGCAGGGCACCAGGCAGGAGCTTGCTGAGCTGCATACAAGTACAAAAACCTTGCAAATACAGGTTTTATAGCAGGGAAATGAAAGAGATAATAATTAGACCAAAATGGCCAATAAACTACTAATTTCTGGGCTGAAACCACTCCTCCAGGGACAGATAGGCTGCTCAAAGCTCCTCTCTCTCACAGGTGAACAAAGAAACTTCCTTCTATCCAAGTAAGGTATGGACAAACACAGAAACTTGTAACAGAGCCCTGAATTTAGCACTAAACTGAAAACTGGACTATACTAGCTTAGAAAGGGGGGAAAACAAGTATTTTTTTTTGTTTTTTTTTTCACAAAATAAAGCAGATACAATCAAAAAAACACTTTAAATGCACAGACATGGCTATCACACTTGAGTGTGTAGCCTACAACAGTTAAAACATGTAATTTAAACACAAAAACAATGTTGTTAAAGTGCAGGCAGTAAAATAAGTACAATATGTAGCTGAAACAAGCTTTTTAATATCACAGAAACTCTAAAAAATTGGAGTTCTAGGCGGAATTAGCTAAAGGCAGCAAGAAAATGCAGAAAAATGATACTTAATCACTCCAAAATCTCTCTTTTGTCTCTCTGCTGCTGTAGAAGTCTGCAGGGCACCAGGCAGGAGTTTGCTGAGCTGTATACAAGCACAAAAACCTTGCAAATGTGGGTTTTATAGCAGGCAAATGAAAAAGATAGAAATTAGCCCAAAATGGCCAATAAACTACTAATTTCTGGGATGAAACCACTCCTCCAGGGACAGGTAGGCTGCTCAAAGCTCCCCTCTCTCACAGGTGAACAGATAAACTTCCATCTATCCAAGTAAGGTATGGACAAACACAGAAACATGTAATGGCACACGTTACAATGGCATCATACTTTCCAGGTACAGGACCACAGACTCCCCCACACCTGACATACTTATGGAAATGTGAAGAAGAGAGGGATTGTTAGCAATAAAAATGTTTGCACTGTTAGACAGTAATATAGGCATATATTCACATGTACAGTACCTAATGTGGTGCCTACATTGCTGATATTCTGAGAATTTGTGCATTAAAACAAATCCCCACCCCCCAATGCAGATAGACCTGACACCCATGTACTGGTATGCAGAGCCTGCCACAATGACTGATACAGTATTACACTGGTGAACACAGTAAGCTTACCTGGACACTCCTCTGATGTGGAAGCTGTGGCAGCCACCTGTATGGGGTGATGGATGCCTGGGAGCTGGTTGTTGATTCTAGGTTTGCCAGGACATCCTCTGTGGATGTGAGTGGTTATTCTACTGTAGGCCCTCCACCAGTGGCAGCATGATCCCCTGGCCACAGCAGCTGCCCTTTGACATGAAGCATTGAGCATATATGTGACCCTATTCAGACCTGCTTGTAGGTCCTGTCCTAATGTCCACTTTGCTTAACTGCCCTGACAAGGTCACCCCAAAATGATGCACACTGGTCAGAATGTTGTCGACCCCTTGACAGCAGAATGTGATGATGTAGTCTGAGGCCATCCAGGATAACAGTATTCTCAGCAGCTGTGAATGGGGGATGCCTCCTGTGATACAGTGTTCCTGAAAGACAACAAGAGGGGGATACATTACAGGACCACATACATGGACATCCACTATGTACAAACCCTGCACAACTAATATGGCCTGCTCCATCCACTGCTCCCTCACACTTCATACCCTGGCTATCACCAGGATTGTAGCAATACTGGGTATGTCCCTGTGTGCCGTGACAGATTCTGCTGTATGTCTCTACACCCATTACTGCAGTCTACTGTGATGTGTCCCCTACGGGCAAGCTCCTACTAATATGTCATACAGCCACTGTCAGACAAATAGCTGTTTGATATTACAACAATATGGGGACAGTCCAGCAACAGCAGTGTGGCACAATGATAGACATCAATGCAAACCTGCTGTAGTATATGTTCACTGTATGCATCCCACCTCCCCATTACACAGATGCTTGCAGATTGTGAACGTGTGCCTCATGAATGTGTTCCTTTTGGCATAAGCATGTGGATGTCTGACAAATGGTTGGCCATTCATTGATGGTTGTTGATGAATACAAGGGAATCTGGCTGTCACATGCCGGACCCCTCAGAAAACACATGTGCTACAGGAATATCTGTTAGTTTATTCATATTTTTATGTTATATGGCCAATATGTATCCCCTTTTACTGAGGTTGGACTTGTGTCCCCCCATTACGTATGGCTATGACTGAAAACCTGCTGTAGGGGGTTGACAAGTATGTTAGCCATAGTTCTCAACCAAAGAGGGACAAATGTCAACAAAACAGTGACCTAGTCAGGGTACATCAGGGACAGTCAGGGACACCAGTAGAATGCCAGTACTATTTATTTGTGGCATTGACAGACTGAGAGGTTGTGAATAACAGCACATTGCCTTATGTTACAGGAGTGCACACCCTTATGTAGTGTCACTATGTCTAACACAGATTCCACTAGCTTTCCTACAACAGCTAACCATTGTAGGAGGGAGTAACAGGGCAGATTTAGGATTTGACTCAAAGCAGGGACAGTTATGAGGCATGCTTGTAGCTGTTGGACAGCAGAGTATCACCATCATGTCAATACCATATATGTATGACAGGCCTACTGTTGTAATCCCTTTTCCCCATACGTCCATCCTACCATCTGCAATCCATTATATGGGGACATCTATTATATACCTAGTAGAGTGCAGTATTCCTTTTTTGAAGTGTGCCTCAGGAAATAGCTTGCAAAACCATTGTCTGTGTGAGCAAAACAACATACAGACCTCATCCCATAGGCAGTTGATTGCCTTTTTTAGGTACTGCTCATTAACAGGTAATTGCCTGTGCACCAATATGTGCCTCAGACTTGATAACTGCATCCAAAACAGCTGGGCTGCAGTTTTATTAGCCAATGACATAGCAACACAGTGCAATATTTAAGGCCCTTATGTAGGTCTTGGCCCCTTTCTTAGACTTTGAGATGAATATTAATGAGATGTGGAGACTACAGTGGCACAGATGGTAGGTACAAATACTGTCCACTGTTGAGATTTCTGAGGTATGTCCACAGTTTTGCATGATATGATTAGCCATTGTCCAATGACATTGTGATTATCTGGCAGTTCAGTGGTAAACATTGTGGGTTAAGGTCAGTAAGGCGAGGGAGACGTGAATGTGAGTTGTCATACCCATCAGACTATGTACACTGATGCAGTAGCTGCTATTCTATCAGTTCATGAGCTTTGTAGGGGAAAACTGTGAAATATGTCCCTGTCACTGGACCTTTGCCCCCCACACTTTATGTATGGTTGTCTGGATCCCCTGTTCTAGGAGGTGTGAGGTATTGTAGGTCTGTAGCAGATAGCTTAAGATACAGCTGTGTGTGTTCCAGGCTGCAGCTGCTGCAGCCTAGGACACATGGGGGGAGTGTGACCACTTTGGAGCATAGCAAGCTAGAAGCGTAACTGAGGCAGCAGTGTCAGTTGTGTTACCACAGCAGAGCCAGGGTAAGGCTACACTTTAGAGTCCAGTTGAGGCATGTGCATAAAGTGCAACTGTTATGTAACAGTGCCAATCACAGAGTAGTATGCGGCATACAGTTTGGCTATAGAAATACATGCAGTGCGTCCCTATCTACAGGCCTTTGACTTGCAAACATGGGTAGCATTTTGCAAACATGGGTAGCAGTTAATGCAGTAGCAGCAACCTGTGTGGGTTAAAATTGCATGACTCAGTCATTACTTGCTGTGTTCACAAGAATGTACTTGATGTGCAACACACTGGATTCCAACCCAGGACTGCCGGTAGAAAAATATACTACATACAAGGCATTTAACAGACTGAGCTACTGAGTCAGTGCTGTACCAGGTGCATTTGCAAGATATATGTGCATACATACAGTCTGTGACACACATTGTCTGCATCCATCATTATGTGCATGGCTTTCAAAGGCAGTTTCTGTGCAACAGAGTCCCAGCTGCACACATGTACTTTGCCATTGCTGCCTTAGCGGGTGTGTTTAAAGATGGTGCTGATAAAAGAGAACAATTACCTGCTATCAGAACTCTCAACCTCTTAGAGCAAGAAATCTGGACAAAGCCATAACTAAAAGTCAAAGGCCCAAAATAGAGACAATCTTTACATATTGCTCTTACAAATGTAGAATGTTGATAGAATAACAAGTGAGGGTATGAAGTGTAAAACACAAATGTCTGTTGTGATGTTCTAAACTCAGTCTTTGATGACTTGCCTGTATTTTGCCAGAAAAATAAAATGTTATGAAAACCTGGCAAAATTGTAGACATTCTGCAACAATCTGTACAGTTGACAGGTATGCCTGCTATCCCAGGCCTGACTTACATCCATTATTATTTAGATTGTGTACTGGTGTAGCGTTCACATCACAGTCCCAGGTACACACCCATTTTTCCCATTATATGCACTTACAGTCTGTCATTGCCAATCAGTACATTTTGCTGGACACACCTATTTTAATTCAGAGCTGAGTGGCCTAGTGGACTAATGCACTATGCTGTAGTTGATAGGGGCATGGGTTTGACACATGTCAGTGATGATTATTTTGCTGATTTGCCTAACACTGTGAGAAACACATAAGACCATTAAGGCACTTTTAAGCACTGTTATGTGAGTTTGTGTGGGCTTGCATGCCACGCCACTTAGCTCTGCATAAACCAGTGCTAAAAATTATAAAAGAAAATAAAAAGGGGGAGATAGGGCTGTGGTGAAATGGGGGCAAGCAGGGGAAAAACTTCCTGAAAGGTAGGTAGAGTTGTACAGGAAGGGTGTAGGAAAGGACTATAGCTTTCCATTTCTTGTACAGCAATAGCTGTGCAGGTTTTAGAGAATGTGTACAAGAATTTGGAGTTTCACACCCCAGAGAGAGGGGTGAGGACAACATAAGTGTGTTAATTCATTTATTTCATAATTAGTTGTGTCCAGTGGACACGTGCAAAATGGAGAGCTATGTATGGGGTTATTTATTTTTATGTGGGACAGGTACTCACTTTTTTTAAGGAGAGGGAGTGGAATGTTTGGGGAGGGATGTAGGTATGTGTGGGAAGGTAAGTTGAGTAGGAGAGGTTGCATTTGCAGACATACAAGACAGACAAGACATCTGACAGGGGCAGTGTTTAACACATGAGGGGAATAAATACCTTGGATGGGGAGGGTGTTGTGGAATCTGAGGTACATGTGTCTCTAGATGGCAGCAGCATGACTGAGATCCCCACTCATGGGCAGTTGGCACTGCTCCTTTACTGCCAAGAAGGTAGCTGTGCTGGAGGCTGGGCACCATGTCCAGCAGACCCCACCAGCTTGTCCAGTTTGCTCTCAATCTGAGGTAGGTGACATTCACAGCTTCTATGAACAATCTTGCACATCATGGCTGGCAGCTAATCTTGGGTGACAAACATCTCCACCCCCGTCCTGAGGGGGAACGGGCCCTGTCCCCTGAGGCGGTTTTACCCAAAGGTGGTGCCGGGACAGCAGAGTGGGCACCGTTGGCTTGGGTCCCAGAGGTGCTGGGACCTGGTGCCATGGCTGGCTGAGGTAAAGTAGGCAGATCACAAGGAACCAGCCTACCCTGATATGCTGTGGTTATGGAGTTAAACCAGTACATATAGGTGAGTTATGAACTAAGCCATTGTTAACAATAACAGAATGGTAGAACACTGGAAATATCCCCATTACAGTTCAATGCATATTATGTGAAACTCAACAATAAATAACAGAACAGTCAGTATATTAACAGCATGCCAGAAACAGTTACATCATAAGGCCAACAGAATAGGTAATTCAACAAGATATGTTAATATGCAGCCATAGTAATACATAACATTAATAAAACACATGCCCCAAAATAAAGTTTATGGAACAACATATGTTTATAGTAAACCATAACCAATATATAACAATAACAAATTTATGAAGATAAGGGGTGGGGAGAGAGAGAAATACAGTCCATTAATACCATCATAGGCTATATAGCTTACAGCAGTAATGTTATCTACTCTACAGGTCTGCCCTTTCTTTATGTGTAAATGTGGCCTATAGCTGCTGTAGCACTCACATACCTCTTGAGCTACACATCAGGTGGACCTATATAACTACCATGGTGCACTGCGGGTTGATGTACTGTTACTTTGCTATTGACATATAATCATGTCGATGATATATCTGTGACAGAGGGCTTGAGCAACAGTAATTACATTCTGTGATAGCGTGACACTTAAGAGGCATGCATGTGTACAGTAAAGAGAGTACACACAACTGTCATGCCTTGGGCATAGAAACCAATAGCAGTGACTGCAGGAGACATGTGCACTGCAAGTACTAATTGGCTGCAGCAATCTTCAAAAGACACTCTAGACATACAGCCATATGAAGATTACACATTTTATTTATTTATTGTATTTTATTATGTTATCATTATTTCACATATTTCCTTTATTTTATGCATTAATAGCACATTGGTGATAATGATTTTAACAGTCTGTAACATCAGAACAAACAATTATTTACACAATAATATGAGCTATCTCACCCATTTACCTGCAGTTCCTATGGAGAGAATGATATCTGTAATCAATACATGACTGATACAGTAATATTTCTGGCAGGCATGGGAATAGAACCTAATAGCAGTTACTGCAAGGGACGTGCATCACATGTATTAATTGACTGCAGCCATACCAAGATTTATACATTTTATTTCTTTTATGTTAATACATTTTATTATTATTGCACATATTTCCTTTATTTTATGCATTAATAGGACATTCATGGTAATCATTTTAACAGTCTGTGAAATCTGAATAAACAATTATTTACAGATAATATAGGCTACCCCACTCATTTACCAGTAATCCCTGTGGAGAGAATATCTGCCTTCATAACATATCTGTTTCAGTAATATTTATTAGTACATAGCACTGAATTCAAACCCTCGTCTACATGTGGAAAAATGTACTTCATACACAGCATTTAACTAACTGAGCTACTGAATCACTGTTGAAATCTGAATGACTGATATTTAAATAGAGCTCACCTGTAAACAAATATGACCTGGTACTAGTTCTACAGTGTTATAGTACACACGTAATGCAATCGTGACAGATATACTAGGTAACCTATACATTACTAAATAAAATGCAGGTGTACATAATATAAATATATTGCTACTGGGTTGAAATATCAGCTCTAATTCCACAAGTATTGCACAACAGTTTATTAAAGATACTTTCTTGTCTAGAATAGTTTCAATTTTTTCTTGCATAATAGTTGGCAGTATGCAGCTGTAATTCCACAGTTATTGCACTACACATGTTTTATACATAAAAGGTTCATACTCTATTCTTTTTCTGTCTTATTTGACTATAGTTAGCATAATACAGCTGTACTCACCACACTCACAGTGCAACCTGCCAAGCACACTGTGTGCACCTCAATGTTATGAGCTCTCACCTCTGCAACTGTTGGGAGAGAAGCACACCATTTTGCATACCAGTTTAGCAGACATTCAATATTAAATACTGGTGACATATAGGTAACCATACTTACACACAAGTCGAACATTGCCTGCCTGAAATTCTTGGGCCCAGGCATCCATGAGAGTCCCCTTCCTTCTTTTCAGGTCATCATGGTGGTGACAGCACTATTCAAGTGTGCGGGGGATACCAGTTGCACTGGTGAGGTCCCTTACCAGCTGTTCGCAGGCCTCTGCTTTGTACCCCGAGCCCCAGTAACCTCCCTGCATGAGCCGGTCTTCATAATTTTTCATTAGGAGTTCCACCATGATCCTGGACTCCTCAATGCCTCACTGCTGTAACTGAAAATGTGAATCCTCATCAATGGCTGCCATTGTATCCTTCAAAGATGGAACTCCAATGGATTATGGTGTATTCCCACCTATTGGGCTTAATATTGTCCTTTTCCCACACTTATGCACCATTGGGCAATATTTAAAAATGTGGTATATCACTTAGCACTATGCAAACAAGTTCAGCTCAACTAAGTAGTGCTTAAACTGGTAATGCTTAGCAGTGCTTAGCAGTGTGCAAAGCAGCTAAGCACAGCCAAGTGGTGCCAAGCACTACCAAGCAGTGCTTAAACAGAGATTGTTTAAGCAGTGCTTTTCATGGCTTAGCAAGGCTTAGTAGAACTTAACTGAGCTCAGCAGATCATGATTTAAAAATAATTGGCATAATTTATATTGCAAAAATAATTGCTTAATTTCCCTTCCATGCATTCAAACCCTGCACCTGTTGTGCCTGAGGACATAATTCTATCCACTTGGCTACATGGATATGTGGAATGTTGCTATACTTTTATATATACCGCTGAACCATGTTTAAGCACTGCTAATCACCACTCCATGCTGCATAAACCTGCTAAGCAATGCTTAAACTCAACCTTTGAATCACAAATTAAATGCATCTGGTTTCTGTTTTTAGATGTCTGGCACATGTCAATTGCTGTGCGCCTGGCTATGCCACACAAATTTAAAAAAAAGAAAACATAAAATAAAATTTAAATACAGTGCTCTCATGCACTTGGACAGTGCAGGGGGTGTGTTACTCATCTGCACTGATTCAATAACATTGTTCCACGGCTCTCCCTCAGCAATGTGTCATCATTAATATTCACGTGCACGGACACGGTAACTTCCGTGTAGGCTCATTAAATCTGGGGGTATGTGTTTTAATTCAAGTTTTATAAAATATAGAATTGATTTATTTATTGGTTTGTTAGTTTGTTTGTTAACCAGGAAGGTGATTTGTCCTTTTGCCCTGCTGTTTCTGAAACTATATTATACAACAAATTACTTTAAGGAATTAAGAAAATATGATGGGTATGCCTATGAGTGAAGTATAGCTTAAGAAAAATGCATCTCATAGTTGCAAGATAAAGTCAAAATTTCTCCAGATGATAGGACCACTTCACAAATACATCTTATTTGATATAAACATCTCTATTAAATTTACAATAATTAAATAATGAGATGGCATATATACAATCATAGAAAAGAAAACAATCCATGGTATGCATTTCCTTACTTTCATCTATTATACATGTTTTATTTTTTAACAATTATCATTTATTCTAACAACACATGAATTGCTCAACTCTGTCTTTCCCTTAAGCTTTACTCTTCCTCCTTTTTTGCTTGCATAATTCCCACAAATTACATTTATTTATTCTGTTTAATAAAGGTCATACCACCAATTCTTTTATCTCCTTTACAATACTCAGCAATTCAGTTCTAAGACATTTTCAGTTTGATTCTGGGGTTTGGGAAGTGATTTGGAATCACCTGAAGTATAATGTATTCTTTGATGCAAGTTTCTATAGAGCTTTATAATCTCCAGTATTTACTATGTGGCTGTAAGGTTTTATGCCACAGGCAGGGATACTCTCAGTGAAAGCAAAATCTACTATACATATTTGTTACAGCTAGTAGAATGTTAAAAATCTATGAGATAACATCCCAAGAAACTTGGTTAGTCATAGTCATATTCTGACAGTTTTATTCTAAAGATATATGTCTAGGGAGATTTGAATATTAGTCTCGAAAAAAAAATGTAAAAAATCTATCATTATGGGTGAGACTGATTAATATTTTTGTGGTTTAGAATACATCTACACAAAATTTACCACTAAATTTATGCTGAATCAGTCTGGCTCTGATATGTATAGCAAGAAGCTAGTCATGGAAGAGGCATCTTTTACTGTGGAGCATACTAGCTGAACATTAGGGGTTTCTCTGTGGTGTGTTTGTCTGCCAATCATTTTACTTGATAGGCATTCAGGATAAGACAATACTTGTCCTGCGTAATACCTAACATCATCTCTGATTTTCTGCTTTATGTTTGGCTTGGTAGGAATATATAAAATGAACTAGGCACAATGAACCTAGAAAATTAAAACAAATAGACAGGACGGCAAAGCAGACTGTACAGAAATGTAATAAGTAGACAGTTCCAACACAATAACTTTAAGCGCTTTTCGTTTGTTCCAAAAACAAACTTCTTCAGAAGTAATGGACCTCCCAAATGATACCATTAAATACAGGAAAAGTGTAGGAAAACAGCATCTAATTTAGTAATTAAACAATTAAAATAAAATAAATCATTCATTCAAGTCATGTTTTATAAACTATGATACTAAAAGCAACTTAATAAAATTAAAATTAAAGTGCAACAAGAACTACACCTTCAGCATGAAAAACTTATTTACTACAAGATAATTCAAACTACCTTAAATTAATAAAAAAGTTGAATATAAAAAGACATATGTTATTTCTGTAAATTTTTAAGTTTCAGTATACTCATGATTGAACATGCTTCATTTAAACCAGGGTAATTGAAGGCATTTAGCTTCAACTGCCATAATAGTTCTAATTCTTCAAGTCTAAAAAAAACAGGACCACCTCTAATGTCCTGGGAAATGTTGTCAGTGACTAAAAACCTAAATATATGAGTTGGATTATTATGAACATGTTTCGCCAGAGCATTATCCATCTTATTGTGGGTAATTGCGTACTGATGTTCGTACAACCTATCCCTGAGCCTTCGTTCGGTTTTACCCACATAAAATGCAAAACACTCTGTACACTTAGCTAAGTAAACAATGAATCTGGTGTTGCAATTGAACTTAGATTTCAATTTCTATATACTTCCATTTATTGTAAAAGAGTTGGTGCTATCAATGAACTTGCAATAGTTACAACTCTCACATTTAAACATTCCTGTCATTCTAGGGACTGTGATGTTCCATCTCTCGAGTAGGTTTTTCAAGTTTTTACCCCTCTTAAAGACTAGTGATGGCTTACAACCCAAAACTTCGAATATGACATGGTTAGATTTAAACAATTCCCAGTTCTTTGTTATAGCATTAACAATATATTTACTTTGAATATTAAACGTAGTCACAAAACTACATTGAGGTTTCTGTTGATGTAAAAATGATACACCTACATCCAGATCATTAGCCTCAATACTGGGTGGTGTGACATCATGCAGTGTCTTGGGGTTTCTACTTAGAATTGGTTTAAACCAAAGCTCTTTTCTTTTGTATGAGACTTCTTCTATCAAGGTATCTAGTAATGATTCTGGGTAACCCCGATGTATAAACATCTGTTTCAAGAAAAGACATACTTTATTAAAATCTTCGTCTAGGCTAGAAATCCAAGATGCCCTCACTAATTGCCCCTTGACAACTGACTTTTTTTTTGATAAAATGGGTGGCAGCTGAAAAATGGAGGAAAGAATTAGAATAAGTGGCTTTCTTGTAAATTTGTGCTGTAAAAATACTGTCAATTTTATTCTTGACTAACCAGATGTCCAAATAGGATATAGCATCAGTGTTAAAGGTGTAAGTAAATTGTAAAAAATCTGTAGTGGTGTTGAAGTTATTAACAATATTGGTTGCTATGTGTTCATCCCTTTTTAAAAGGATGAATATACCGTCCAAGAATCTAGTATAATAAATAATACAATCCATCCTGGATTCATCTGAAAAGACAAAGTTGGACTCCCAATGGGCCATGACTAAGTTTGCAACACTTGCTCCACAAGGGGAGCCCATCGCTAAACCTACTTTCTGCAGGAAGAACTTATTGTCAAAGATGAAATAGTTGTTAGTTAAAATAAGGTCCAATAATTCCATCACTAAAGCTATGTCTCTAGTTGATGCTCCATGTTTTTTCATTAATGCTGCCACCCATTCTATACTTAGGTCATGGGGGATGCAGGTGTAAAGATCCTTAACATCTATTGTTAAAAAGTCAAAATCGTCATTATATTCAAGTTTGTTAATTTTTGCTAGAAATGACCAGGAATCCTTACAAATATGTGTTTCCAAAATGACATACTTTTGTAACATAGAGTCCACTACCTTTGCACATGCATAAGTAGGAGACCCCCGACTATCAATAAGGGGTCTCATAGGAGGATTGAAAAGGTCCTTATATATTTTCGGGATTCCGAATAGAGATGGGTACCTAGGAAAAAGAGTACTCATGTAGTTGAAGGCTACTTGGTCTACTCGACCTTCTATGAATAAGTCGTTTAGACAGGTTTTGATCATACTATATGCCTTATTCACTTCTGATCTTGAGCTAACCTGGTAAGTGTCACTGTTTAACAAAATCAGCATACTTTCTACATAGTCAGTTTTATCAAAAATTACCAACCCCCCCCCCCCTTTATCGGGTTTACACACCCGAACATCCTGGGATTGGATATACCTTAAGGATTCTCTTTCAGTTTCATACCCATTGCTTCTATTATATGTTTTACTATTAGCTATACTCCTAAAATCCAATTCACAAACCTGCTCGAAAATTTGAAGCAGTGGATGAAGAGGGGGGGTGAAAGTACTAGAAGTGCGAAAAACATTATTGACCAACATGTCTGGTGCATTCATAAAAAAACAGACGAAAATTAAGTTTTCTTGTGAAAGATTTAAGTTCTAAAATGGACTTAGCAATGTCCATGTGGTGCCAGGTAACGTAAGTATAACCTTTGGCCAGAAAGTCCACTAAATCTGAAGAGATGTCACTGTCAGAAAAATTATATACTTTGAAATCATTGCCCCTATTGAATATAATTTTAGGTCGCTCAAAGTGATGTTGGAATACAACAGATTCAGTAGGAATAGCAATAGCACTGGTTGATTCAGTCAGGTCATGCTCACAAACATCATTGGTGTTGCTGTCCAAAATAGGTGAAGAAACCGTAGGTGGAATTAAAGTGAAATCACCCAATGGATCTTCCAGGAATGTTATCTCTTGTCTAAATTGTAAGTCTCCGCAACCCTGAATGATTTTACTCCCCTTTGTTGTTTCGGCCTGGCTCCTGAAGGGTTGTCCCTCCGAAAATCCTGTTGTTGGCCATTTTGGCTAATATCTCTATTTCGTTGTTGTTGGCCATGCTGGTTAAAGTGTCTGTTATTATAATTATAATTAATGCGAGAGGTGTTCTGCAGTATCTCACTTCTGCGTACCTCTACCTGGCCAGTTTCAGGCAAATTAGATGGACCAAAATTGTCAAGTTCGTCCATCTGAGTAGATGGTCGGTTAGGTGAACTTGGTGTTTGGTCAAACAGATGGAAAGATGTTGTAGCATTTGAATTACTAATAGGTTGCAATACTTTACTGTTCAGATCAGTAAGAAAATGACCAAGTTGCCACATCTGTGCAGCTGGTGGAGGTGGATAAGCCGTACCCTGTCTGTATGAGTTACAATCGCGTTCTAGTTTTTTAGTTTTGTTGTTACTCAACTTGATCATATGTTGGTTAATACTTGAGAAAGTTCTGCCATATTCAAATTTGTATCTATCAAATTGGCTATCTTGCAGAACTTTAGTATCAACATCCTTTATTAAATGGGAAACACTGTCGGCAAGCAAGGAGTAATGTTTATTCATTACCTCCAAAGTTCAAATCCTTGCCTGTCGAAATACTGGATCAACTCCAAATGAAAAGGTGAATCTTTGGTCAGCCCAGTCGGGTATTGTGCCCTCTGGAGGCATTTGGGTATAATCTTCTGCCTTAAACATTCCTTAAAATAAGCTATTTCAAGTTGAGTTTTTTATATTTTAATAAAAGGTTGTCTAATAACTTCAAATTAGACACTATATCAGAATGAATACTGTTGTTACCTTCATTATGATGTGTGTTGACTGAATTCAATGAATGTTCTGTGCCAAAACTGAAGCTACTGTCCATCCATGCTGATAAAGAGCATGGGTTGCCTTCAATGTCTTGCCGAAGGTTAGGTGTACCTTGTTGGTGGTGGTTAAGTCCTTCGTTGAGATCGCTAGTTGAAATTAATCCATGTTGGTGCAGTAGTTGGTTAGACGAATGATTATCCATTGAAATCGGGACTGTACCACTTGAATGTACTACTGTGTCAGCCGGCCTCTGAGCCAGCAGTGGTGTTCTCACTTCCGAGTGGAGTTCATCAGCAACAACTTCCTGCTGGTCCAGCTGCATATTCTTCCTACTGTCTGGAACGCTTACCGGTAAGGTAGTTTCGTTTTGGCGAATAGAAATAGCATTGGACCTCCGCACTCCTGTATCGGTAGCGAAGCCAAGCTATTAGAAAGAACTGTTTGATTTTTATCCAGTTGATCAAGTCTATTACAAATAGACTCGATCTTACTGAGCAAAGCAGCTAACATACTGTTAGTAAACACAGCTCCAGAGTTCCCAATGTTAAAGGGGACTGGTTCTTCAGTGGTGTTAACCCCGTTCATAGTGTTATCAGTTTGCAAGTACAGTGCCTGGGATGCCATTGAGTCAGACGCCATAAATAACTAATAAAACGAACTAGGCACAACGAATTTAGAAAATTAAAACAAATAGACAGGATGGCAAAGCAGACTGTACAGAAATTTAATTAGTAGATAGTTCCAACACAATAACTTTTAGTGCTTTTCGTTTGTTCCAAAAACAAACTTCTTCAGAAGTAATGGACCTCCCAAATGATACCATTAAATACAGGAAAAGTGCAGGGAAAACAGCATCTAATTTAGTAATTAAACAATTAAAATAAAATAAATCATGCCTTCAAGTCATGTTTTATAAACTATGATACTAAAGGCAACTTAATAAAATTAAAATTAAAGTGCAACAAGAACTACACTTCCAGCATAAAAAACTTAAAAATTTACTACAAGATACTTCAAACTATCTTAAATTAATAAAAAAGTTGAAGACATAGAATCCCCACTAACACTAATGCTCTCCAGGAAGGACTGACATAGACAAATAACTTGTGTCAGTGCTATGGACTAAAACTAAAAGCCAGAAAATGCATAATAGTGTCATTTCAGAAGTCATCCATCTCTGGTAACTATCATATTGACAACACACTCCTAAGAGTTGACCCAGTAGTCAGGGACTTGGGGCACACATACAATAATCTAGCCTTTGACCATCATGTGTCTAGAGTAGGGAGGAAATCATTCTATGCTGTGCAACTTATAAAAAATAGTTATGGCATCTAGATCCAAGGAGGTCATTATTCCACTGCATTCAGCATTTATCATATCTGTCATTGAGAATAGTAAGTCTTTGGTATATTCCTAGCCAGGCACATCCAACAATTGGAATGTCCAGGGAGGCTCCTCACAAAAAGAGTGCATGGCATAAATAACAAATCCTATGCCGACCACCTCAATGCCCAATCCTTGCATTCTGTCTCCTAAGGTTGTTGAGGAGAGATCTATGCCTGGCACACAAGGGATTGTCAGCCTGCACTTTGATGGGCTTCCTACTTCCTACATATCCACAAAACACGCAGCACTAGAACTACCTGTTCTAAAGAATTAAACCTTGCCTGAGATATAAATAGGACATGCTGGAGGGATAGCTATGCATTGCAGAGACCACCCCTTCTCTGGTACAGACTCCACAGTCATGTAAAGCAGAGCTCCTCCCTAACCCAAGTCAAGTGTATCTTGGAAACTGGATGGGGTACAAGAAATTCATCCCTGGTTTGGTAACTATATATCTCTAATGGTCACATGCAGCATGTAAATGGTTAATCTCCCATGCCACTGCTTGTAAATCTTTCCTCTCTCAAGCCCCTGCTTTCACTTATCAAGTGTACTAGCACCTGTCAGGGATTTGGGATACATGTCTAGGCTTATAAAGGCCCCAGTGGTCATTAGCCTAGTACACACCTATGAACCTATGAACTTATTATATTTTCTACATCAGATCCAAACTTTCCCCTTACTCCATTTGTTCTTTGACTACCAGCTTTAGCAATCCAATTGTCTGTGATGAATGAAATATATTTGTTGTTGTAATATCCAGAAGTTACAGCAAATTCTCATAACTCTTTTCGGAATTCTCCTTTTCAGCATCATTAATTGTAGCATATACTTGTATCACTGTACTGTTAAAATATGTGCCATGAAATCTGACTAAGATCATTCTGTAAATTTTTGAGGTTTAAATTGAATATATGTCTTTACTCCCTTTTACTGAGTCAAAGAGCTACTTTCTTACTTAAGCTTTGCTAATAAGAAGTCTGAAGGAACTGAAATAATTCCAATAAACTTGCTTACATCCTATGAAGTCATAATGATACAGTATTGCTTTTAATTTGAAAGCAAGTTTGGAAAAGGCAATATTGGCTGTTGGATTAGAAAATTTCAATTTATATTCTAATCTCAAAAAATAAGAGTAAAGAATGCTTGGATTGTTGAACAATTTTACTTGCGTTTCAGTGTTAACAAAGCTATTCACAAATTATTGCATACTAGACTCCAGAAACCAGTAGAGAATTACCATAAGTCAAAGCTGGCTTTAAAATTATTCAGTGTGCTATACATGTTATCTCACTTACAACTTATGAGTAATTTGTCCTCTAACGTATGAGTAGTAGAAGAACACATAGTGTAGATCAATGGTTTAATAGATTGCTTGCTGGTTCTGTAGATAGGGTTTTTATGTGTTCATCCACCAGCAGGGCTAAACTGCTCTATTTGCCTACTCTACCCACAATTTCTACCCATCCCCATTACATTTTAACTTATACTTCCTCCATCGTCATGCACTACATTTACACCAATCATAGCAGACACCATAACTCATCTCATATTTCCTCCCTGCATACTATAAGTACCACTCCTTTTACTCATCCCTCCATACCACCTTAAGTAAGTACCTCTTCCTCTTTTCCTACATGTGAAACTAACCTTGGATTAAAACATATCCCTCTCTTATGTTACTCCCCACATATCAGCTATGCTCTGTTACTCTACTACACCTCTACACACACTGTAATCTTTCTCACCCATATCTTATTCCTCTTATATCTAATCATTTTCCCCATATTTAAGGATACTACAATCACAAACTATTAGTATAGTTTCTCGCTTCAGTTACTTAACTCATACCTCAGTAGCACATAACCCCCCCCCAAAAAAAAATCAATAAACTCCTCAAGTTTATACATGTCAACTTTCTTCTCAGTCTAACACCCTTTGTAACTACTATGTAAGTCTTACACCTAATCACAAACTTAACACACATTCACTGGTCTACAATAGCACAAACATTCTCAATTTCTTACCAGTAGGCCACAGTCTTTATAACATTTCCTACTTCAGTTTCTTAAAACCAAATTTATATAAATGTAAATAACATTAACTAAAGAGAAAACAAAAAATAAAAATCAAAGTAAAGCCCTACCTTAAACCCCAACTATCTACACACATTACAGCTTTTTGGAGATATCTACCTTAATTCAGGCCCTTCCACCATTGTCACTCCTCACTCCAGCCATTCAAACAAAAGAAGCTTAAAATGTATTAACCTTAGAAACAGATGTAATAAAGTAACAGAACTGCATACTTTTATATCTCATTATAGCCCTGGCAACCTTACCATCAGTAAAACCTGGATAATACCCAACATCAAAGACACAGAAATGGTACCACCAAGTTATAGTATTCTCTAAGCCGCCCTTAATTCCAAAATAACATAAACATCTCTGGCAAAAGCATTCTATCTGATAACCTGAGTGACCACTTATCTAGCTTTCCAAATAAGCTTATAGCTGACATAGTAAAAGAGCACCAGTATAAAAATATGCATAACTTACCTAAATTCAATATACATACTTTCATCTGTCCACTTAAATAATAGAAATGGACCAAACTAAAATAACTTGATGAAACCACAAATGAAGTCAACCAAACCATTACTAATATTCTGAATGACCAAGCTCCACTAGCGAGAAAAATGGTTAAACTGGAAATCATAGCATATCAACAAATCCAGAGAAAATCTAATACAGTTCATAAGTTAAGAAATAAGACAAAAAAGCATTAAATATGACAAAAATACTCTTCTATTGCAGTTTACAACAGGCACACCAGCATGATGTCATATAATTCTGGTCATGAGTCCATACTTATTGAACCCAAGATGCAGTCCACAGCCCAGTACCTCTCCAATTGATACTTCTGCAACTATCACAAATAACATTAATAACTACTTCCTACAAATTGTGGCCACTCTTACAAAAGACAGCTCAAACACTGACTCTCCACTTCCTAACCCTGACAAACCTACGGAAACTCACTTTTCACTCAAGCATTTCCCCACTGCCACCATAGAAAAAAATGCATCTTAAAGCTAAAACTCACTACCCTAGCTGCAGACAATATCTCACCAGAAATCCTCAAAATAGTAGCTGAAGCTCAATCTTACAGTTTATTTCAATAATCTTCAAAGAAAATATGTCCTTGACAAAAATCATTAATGTCTCAAGCATACCTCTCAATGGTACCTATTTTGGGGGTACATACCTATTTGCAGTCTTGATTTACCTCTTCACATGTTATACCTATTTTTGGAGGTATGTTTTATTTTCAGGCTTAATTTACACCTTCACATAATTTTCTGAACCCCCACTATCACAGAAGATTTTGAAAATGTTTAATTCACAGAAGTCTGGGCTACTTTACCGACATACTAGTGGCACAAGTAATTTAAAGCATGAGGACTCACATATCATATTTTATTTATTTAACATTTGATTACTGGGAACGTCTGACTGGGAGAGAGCCCACTTTCAGCATAAGCCCAAGGAGAAATGCTTCAGACGCATGTCTTTGGAATGTGGGAGGAAACCGGACCACCTAGAGGAAACTCAGGTGAATGTAGGAAAGACATGCTAACTCTGTACAGAAGGCACCCTCGCTGAGAATTGAACCAGAGAACCTCTTACTGTGAGGCTACAGTGCTAACCACTGCATCACTGCTTTGCCCAATGAATTTTTTTCAAAAGCAAAGATAAATGACAGTGATGTAGAAATTTTCAATATCATTCATTTGTCTACAGATTTCATTCATTTAAGTCTATACATTTTTTATTGTGCCTCTGATAATAGGTATATATTTTAGTGTCATTTTTGTTACTCTCAGATTTTTTAATTTGTGATTTGAAGTAATATCTCACAATCCTACTGGAAGTGGGAAAAATTATGGCTAGTTAATATTCCAAGATTATGCTATTCAGGTACCCAATTTTTTTGCTCAATATGGCTACTTTTTCAAGAGCCTTTGTACCCATTTTAATGTCTGCAGGTTGGGAGGTATAGTGTCAAGTAAACCATGAGCCCTTTGAGCCTCCTGACAGTGAAAGGCTGATTGCATCATACACAGTTCATTAATGGAAAAAAGATGGTTCCAACCCTGCCATTATGTTTTCTGTCAAAAATGTATGATTTGATTCATAAGAACACTACCACCAATAAATCTTTTTCCTTGATGGTATACTTTTGTCTATACTTTAAAATGTACTACTCTGTAGTCTAGTAGGCATCTTAAGCCAGATGAAATTAATATTCTTGCAATATGGAGGGTAACCTAAAAGGCACCCATTTTCTTAAGTCAAGATCTCAGGTATAATTTTCCTTGACAGCACACTTGAATTAGAAACATGACATCAGACATCTTTATTTATGAGGTATGGATAATAGTATACTAAGTAAAATGCTGAATTATAGAAGACCCATGAGAAACAATAAAAAGAGTTATTTAGTACATCTAGCTTGTCTAGTTTTGGCAAGTGTATGCCTGTGTTTCTATAATGAAGAGAAAAAAATGGATGCAGCATGGCCAAATAAAGCAATTGAAATATATTGTCAGACTGATAGCTAGCTAGTTACTATACACAATGACAGAGAGGGAGTGAGAGAGATGTAGAATGCTGAACATATACTATAAATGTATCACAACTGACTCCAACTCGAGTCTGGTATTGTATTAAGATTTGTATGTTATTAGCATTTGCTGCATATGTAAAAATTGGTTAGAATTCTGTTTGGAATGCATAATTTTATAGATCAGGAACTCATGAATTGAAGTTTGGCTAAAGCTAATATTTTATGATGAGAGTAAGACCATTTATACTGTTCATGTGGGTGATGAGCCCAATAAATAAAGTGCCATTCATCCTAACACATTTCAGGTGACTGTTACCTAAAGAAAAGGCCCATTCTGAGTAGTTATATCTTGTTATACAACAACAAAACAATTATAATTCAATATGACAAAAAAAATGCACTTGACAGCTTTGTGTTCCATAATATCTATACACACACACACACACACACACACACACACACACACACACACACACACACACACACACGCACACACAGATATATGTTATATTTAGCACCTTGGCAGCCTCCTTCCCAGAGTAAAGCACTAAAGCAATACCACAAGAATTTAAATAACATCAACAAATCACATGACATGAATCAATTAACCAATTACATCAAAAACAACTCTTAAAACATTTTGCATTCAGGCCATATGGCTTGCATATTTAATTAAAATAAGCTGAGTCTCTTTCTTCGGTAAAAATTGTTTTATCTCCACCTCCTCTTTAAGTAAAATTTGCTCTAAAGCAGTGACTTTAAAATCTTATAATCTACCCTGTTTCCCCATACATGCACTGCTATTGCATTCTCCCTTCTTCTGTACCTAATATCACCAATATTTTTGCATTGTCGCTTTAAACTTCCTTTTGTGCCTCCTACATAAAGCATGTTGCAAGAACATTTTATCACTTTTTCACCCTTTATGAGTTATATGTAAATTTATTTCTGTCTACCTTCTTACTATTTATATTTTCAAACTTCTTATGTATGAATGGGCATACAGTACAATTAACTCATTTAAACAAGCCTGCTATAAACCATTTCTATTTTGGCAGAAGACCCAACACCTATCATTAGTTGTCTGTCTAAGCTGGTTTATTTTCTACTGTTATTACTTTAGCAATGTTACTTTAAGGTTTTAATTATGCCTCAGCTGATGCAAAGTTAACATCCACCTTTGTGTGAAATATTCTGCAGTATAAGCAGTTATATATTTAACTGTGTTATCCAACAATAGTGTTTTTATCAGCAGAAAAAGCATTAACAGCTGGCTTTCAAATTACAAAAAAAAGACCTATAATACACATTATAAATTCTGTGATTTTTAACATGCAACACAGTAGCTGTACTTCCAGCTTAAAAGACAGAATCTCAGGTGTTGCAGATGGTTTTTCCTCACTGCTGACTGTTAATAGATATGACAACACCTGTGCTTGAAGACAAAATGATGTGCAGTCTAATTATATTGCCTGTGAGTTTTAGGAACTGCCAAGAAGTGTAGGTGATAACTTAATGTTCCATATAAACTGTATGCCACCTCACTCACATCCTCGATGTTCACCATTTAATAAATAAATGTTTAAAAATTCACAGTAATATATTTAAAAAGGCATTTAATAGCTTTTGTTTTAGGGATGAAATCACATTCTAGACAGCATATCTTTTATTTTAAAATTAGTTAAATTATCAGTACCATTATTCTAAATATTATGACTTGGGGTTGCAAAGATAGGTACCAGCAATTTATGCTAATTTCCGACGAGGATCCAGTTGTCTTACACTGATATATTTAATGGTGAAGCACTGCATTGTGGGATTTGCTTTGCATAGATACATTTAAAATTCTGGGAATTTTAATAGTGCATAAATCAGTTAATATCTGTCCTTTCCACATGATTTGGGAAATCAAACTGTTTTTAGAGCTTTCCTCCTGTATTTTCCTCATTTATATTTGCTGAACATTTTGAAAGCAAAGAATTAAAACTGTCTGTCACCGAAGATGACTATGACAATAAAGGCTGTACTAGAATGCAATGTATTTCTTTATGGAATAGGAATAGACAAAATGCATTTATTATTAACATGGTGGTATAGTACTTAATGAAATCTAGAAGGCTTCTTGAAGTGGGAGACTTAGCATGAGGGTAGGAATTGTCAGGCTACAGATGATCTCTAAGCTTACTTTCCTTGTAGCTCTGATGATCCTATGACTACCTGATTTGCAACATTTATAGCAATAAAAGAACAAATCTCATCCAAATCCCAGTACAGTAATTAATCATATATGTTGTTACTTATGGATGTAAATATGGGATAACAGTTGTGTATAAGCACCTATAAAAATCTTGTAACTTTAAATAACAGATGATATTTATAGACATCAAGCATATATGCATGGGCCATACCAATCCAACTTGCCATTACAGATATCTGTAGCAATGAATTGTCTTTAATAGCATTTTGTGTGGTGTTTTTTTTCTTGTTTTCTTATTTAATATGACGAAGGACAATATCATACAAAGCTATCACTCCAGCTTCTCTCTGTGAGAAGTGACATGACACAGGAAGCAGCAGTTACCGGTAATAATGGGCAGCGCAGTGGTGCAGTGGTTAACGTTGTCGCCTCACAGCAAGAAGTTCTCTGGTTCGATTCTCAGCTGGTGTGCCTTCTGTCTGGAGTTTGCATGTTCTCCCTGTGTTCGCGTGGGTTTCCTCCGGGTACTCTGGTTTCCTCCCACATTCCAAAGACATGCATCTGGAGCATTTCTCCCCGGGCTTCTGCTGAAAACAGGCTCTGTGGAACCTAGTCGGACTTTCCCGGTCAACAAATGTTAAATAAATAAATAATGCCAGTGTACTCAATTGACATAGAGTAAGGCACCAAGGACTGCTTCATATGGGGGGAGAGATCCTTTGATCTCATTGGGCAGTAGCCATCCTCCTTAAGTTGGGCAGCTTCCAGCCAAATAGGTGCTGCCTCACCATGGTCCACTTAGTCCACTGGGTGTTCATAGGTTCATAGGTTGGTACTAGGCTATCAGCCCTAGGGCCTATACAAGCCTAGCCATAACAATTCCCCTGGCTATTTCTTCCCACACTATTTACTTCCCTGGACCCCTGTCCAGCAGGGCGACTGACGTGATCCCTGGGGTGAATTTCCTTTCTCCCATCCAATCGTCAAGGTTCCTTTTGAAGAGGACCAAAGAGGCACTCTGCTTGACATGTATGGGCAATCTATTCCAGAGTCTGGGGAGTCTCTGGGTCAGGAACCTATCCCTCCAGCATGTTTTGTTTATTGTGATGACAAGTTTTAGATCCCTGGAGCGTGTGGCTCAGAAGGATTGGGATTTCTTTAAGTGTAGCATGTCCAACAGCCTGGGTTTGACATGGCCTTGTATGTTAAGCAAGACAGAGTATAGCTGGAGTTTTTTAAGGCGGTCAGCGTAGGGCATCTGCTTTAGGCCTGTGATTCTTTTAGTGAGGTATTTCTGTGGCCTTTCCAGTTGTTGCAGATGTCTTGAGAGGTACATACCAAATGGGGCATTGTATTCTATAATGGGTCTAATGAGGGATGAGTACAGTGGGACAATGACCTCCTTTTTTCTGGATGAAAAGCCCTTAGTGATGAGGTGTGCCACATAGAAGGATTTCCTGACTGTTGTGGCGATGTGGTTATCGAAGGTGAGACCACTGTCCACCTGTGTCCCTAAGTCTCTTATCAAACTTTCGGTGTTTAGTGTACTGCCACCTAATTGGTAATTCACGGATACATGTTTTTTCCCAAAGGGGATAACTATACATTTCTTGGCATTGAGCTTGAGCCCATGGTTCTGGCACCAAGCATCTGTTACTGTAAGGCCCTTTTGTAGAGTATCCACATCATTTGGGGATTCAATAATGGCTCCCAGTTTGCAGTCATCTGCGAACTTTGTTATCCAGAGTCCCTTAGTGTTGGCCTGTACTTCAGAGAAGTAGATGCCAAACAAAAGTGGTCCCAGGACTGAACCCTGAGGTACTCCACTTGTCACTTGTCTGGAGCTGGATTTGGAGTCGGCTACTTTTACAGTGTGGGTTCTATCAGTAAGCCAGTTAGCAACCCATTGGGTGGGATTAATGCCCAGCTTAGTAAGTTTATCTATGATTCCAGAGTGGGGGATGGTGTCAAAGGCCTTGGCAAGGTCTAGATAGGCTGTGTGTACCACCTTACCCTTGTCCATGGCTCTGGAGACTGATTCGAAGAAGTCAATTAAGTTCAGGAGACAAGATCGGCCCTTCACGAACCCAAACTGGGTGGGGTCCAGTGTTTGAAGGTTGCCAATGTCTTTGTTTATAAGTTCCATGATAATACGCTCCATAGCCTTGCAGATAAGGTTCGTCAGACTGATGGGATGGTAGTTTCCGGGATCCAAGGTGGATCCCCCCTTGTGGAGTGGGATAAGCCACTCAGTGGGCACAAAACCTGAGGTGAGGCTATGATTAAACATGACACTTAGGTGAGGTGCCAGTTCATATTGTAGTTCATGTAGTACACAGCCTGGGATGTCATCTGGTCCCATGGATGCTGTATTCTTAGCTTTGGAGATTGAGATGGGCCATTTAGGGGGTGAGAGAGGGGTGAAGTTGGCACTGAATTGATCTGCCAGGATATTGGCAATATCCTTGGGATCAGTATATTTAATGCCATTCTGTTTTAGCTCAGAGCAGATCTGAGCATTGCCATTTAGATTCTTGACATAGTTATAGAATGCCTTGTTGTTGTCTTTGGAATCTTTGGCAATTTTGTTTTCGTAACTAGCTTTGGAAAGAGGCCTGCATGATGTAATTGTGGGGCTTAGGTACCCCCCACAGGTTGCTCATTAAGCATACACCTGGAAAACCAAAAAAAAAAAACAACAAAATAAACCAGCCTTTAGGCTGGGCAGGTAGAACCTAAAGGAGAACTGCACCGACAGACTCAAAAACATGTTTATTTCATCATGCTTTGGCATTTCCTACAGTTTAACACCAGTCTGGGACTATTTACAGGTTTGTAAATATTTTTATAAGTCATTTCTGAGTTTGACCACATGGAGTCTGGCCTCTTGAAGTAATTTTGATTGTTTAGTCTGCCTCTAGGTATCCCACAATGCAGTGCTTGTCTGTAAAAAAAATTACATCACGCAGGCCTCTTTCTTCCTGCAGCTCCTGTTACTGCATTGATTTTACATGCATACACTGCAGTCTTTCAGTCAATTAGTTTTAAGTAACCTTTCATGCTGTTCAATGACTACTTAAACACAGACATTGCAAATGCCACAGAAAAGACTTTCAAAGTGATTTTTACTGCTGCTTCTTTTTAGAATGGCTGAACTGCAGTCTTTTGTGAAGCTTGAATTTTACTACTTTGACTCATTTCCCATCCCCTTTACACCTAACTTCCCTAGCTGTCAAAGTGCTAAGGGTAATTTGAGCTGTTACCTACTGTGATTGACAGCTCACAGCAGGAGACTTAATGCATGTACTGTTTCCTTGTTTTAGCCTTTACTTTCTGTATGGGTAGGGGAAGGACTAGGGAGTTGTGACATCATAGCATGTGTGGGTTTTTAGTACTGTAGTGGTGATGTCAGTTTGGGGAGGGAAATGGCCAGAAAACTACCTGTATTCAGTGGCCTTGATGACATCAGTGAAGTGGACACTGCAGAAAACTTTTGCAGGTTGGAACAAAAGTTTTTTGAAAGTGAAACCATCACTGTACAGTAAGGTACTGTTCTAGTAAAGAGAAACAGTCAATTTAAAATATTTTAAATGCTGTATTTTTGTTTATTCATAGCAGGGACAGTAAATAAGGAGAAAAAAGACAGAGACGTTGAGCATTTAATAACAGAATCCTAGACTCCAGGCCTTACAGAAGATATACAAGACATCAGTGATGCTCGGAAGAATTCAGTCATTAAAAATGACATGAGCAGATTGCAGATAGACATTGTGGCTCTCCAGAAAAGAAGGCTGTTGTCCACTGGATGTCTCAAGGAGAAGGATTTTACTTTTTTCTGGCATGAAAATCTTCCAGAAGAGATCAGGGGACATGGTGTTGGTTTCACAATCAAAAACAATCTTGTTGGCTCAGTCATGCCACCAAATATGAGAAATGATAGACTGCTGAAAATTCAGCTACAAACACCAGTGACCTTGGTCAACATCTTCAGTGTCAATGCTCCTACTTTAACTTCTGATCAGGAAGTCAAGGACAAGTTCTATGTGCTGCCATCAGTGAGGCCCCTACCCATGAGCCATTATTCATTCTTGGTGACTTAAATGCCAGAGATGTCAGTGACTATCACAGCTGGCCATCCTATCTGCAACAATTTGGAACATGATTTTTATTAAATGTTTCACAATCTAGTCATGCTGGCAAAGTGAGGGTCATTACCATATCATGGCCATGCAGATATCTATTGCTATCCAGTCTTGCACTGAATTCACTGACATCAGTGTATGTGTGGGGCAGTGGTGGTAGTACAGTTAGTTTGTGCTAATAGGTCAGTGTGCACTTTTTTTTAAATACCATGCCTATATGCTGCAAAGGTATATTTGCTGAGCAACATATTAGCTGGAGAGACAGGTAAAAGTTAGTCTAATCACAACACTGTCAGATTGCATGCATTTGAATTCACTTGAGATACTGCACTGGAACAAACTAGTACCATGAAGCATTTTATTTTATAAATAGTGGACATTTGAAGAGTGTGTGTGTGTGTGTGTGTGTGTGTGTGTGTGTGTGTGTGTGTGGGTGTGTGTGGGTGTGTGTGTGTGTGTATGTGTGTGTGTGTGTGTGTGTGTGTGTGTGTGTGTGTGTGTGTGTGTGTGTGTGTGTGTGTGTGTGTGAGATTGTTATATGTGTTCTGTACATGGAGTACAAAGCCTACATAATGGGGTTTGACTATGGAAAACAAAGCCTACATAACAGGGTTTGACTGTGTACAATATCTTTCCCAATTACATTACTACTTTAAGGAATGATTGACAACTGACTTTGGTACATCCATCTGTGCAGAAAATGCCTACTGCACAGCATTCAATGATAATAAATAGCATTATAAGTGACAATTGTATAACAGGATACTTTTTTACACTTCTCTTCATTTGACAGTTGTCAGACACAATGCAGTATTACTTCCTCAATGTCTTCACCTGATAAAACATTGATCTAGAGCATGCCACTTACTACATCAAGACTGCCATTACACTGATGTGTTCCTTGCATTACTCTTAAGCACATATTTTTCATTCCTTACCACAACATTTCATCTTAAGTAACACATTTCTCACATCACACATATGGACACTGTATTGTTAAAATAAAACCAAGTTACTCTTTCTACATCTACTGTTGCATAACGCTTGGCCTAGAGCATCATTTCAATGCACAGCTAGTAAACATTAAGTGATAGTTAACATCCTATGGCAAAAACTGAAGAAAATACCTTTGGTCACGTTATCCATGCTGAATGTCTCATGAATGAGCTTGGCCTTGATGTGGGACAAACAGCAATACAACTATAAGCATGAGTATACTGTTATTATTTTAACTGCATCAATTGTCATGATTCAGAGTAGTCTTGATGTAATGTCCTCATTGTCATTCAAGTGTGTGGAGGGTTATGATCCACTGAGCACTTCTGTCTGTATAACATTGCTCATACACTCTCTTCAAATGTGTGCTGCATGACAACTCCTGTATAATTTGTTCTGCGGCTTAGTGAACAGATATGATGTGACAAATTCTACTTGGAAGGGACATGTTCACAGTTGGAGGAGTTTGATTACCTAAGCACTGTACTCCATTTTAAATGTGGCCATATTCATTCACACACACTGCTGTTAATTTCTCTTCAAATGTATGCATTCGGAGAGCTACTGCATAACTTCTGTATTTTTAGTAGCAGAGGAGTAGTTAGGTCATTTGGAGCCCAGGGTGAGATCCTCATTTGCCCACTCCACCCTGCTTTTTAAACAGGTGTTGGAAAAATGCCTTGACAACAACTTTTCACAAAAGCATAGATCAGGAGGCTCAAAAGCATGTCCGAAAATGAAATTTTACTGACAGCTGAAAACATTTTTCGAATTAATCATTTGATGCATAACCAAACATAGCCCAACTTTAGCAATTTGAAGAAACCACACAGATATTAAAAAATAAAGCAGACTTCAGCACAATCCAGATCTCTTTGCAGGTGTAATCCAAATGACCACACCAGCATAATGAAATTAGACTATTAATAAAGTGGTAAATATGCACTACGGGTGGTGCAGTGGTGTAGTGGTTAGCAGTATCACCTCAAAGCAAGAGGTTCACTGGTTCAATTCTTGGGTGGGATGCCTTCTGTGCAGAGTCCACATTCCAAAGACATGCAGTAGGTTGATTGGACACTCTAAATTAGCCCTAGGTGTGAGTGTGTGCATGTGAGAGTGTGTGTTGTGTTCTCTGAGGAGGGTTGGGACTTGGGCTAGCAACCTGAGCCCATAAAACCCATAACTGCTACAGAAGCAACAAGAGCCAAAAAGTGCTCATTGTCCGATGTACCACATGGTGCATAAACAGGGAAGAGAGAAAGAAATATGAACTGCAGCACAGAAAAAAAAGAACTGTGGCTGTGGCAACAGACAGAAAAATCATGACCTAAGAGAGAAGCAGCTAAAATATTGTTATAGTCATAAATAAATAACATGAAAATTTTACTTTATATGCCTTCAATCAGGAACAACACTTCAAGATGTGCAAACAGAAATGTTATTTACAGCGCTGGGAGATAACCTTCATAGCAGTTGGTAAATCAGTCTCCCTGGACAGAGAAAAACTGCATCTTTATACATTTTTATTATCAAAGCAATCATGCAACTTTTTATATTATAATGACTCTAACAAATCAATGACTTTGCAAATGTCCTCATTCCTCCTGATTTTCACCTCAGACTTCATGTGAACACCTTCCTATACATGACCCTCCTGCTTCAAGGGTTCTTGTTTTCTGACCTTGGATGTTTCAAACCTTCCCTAGCAACAATGCATTCCTAGAGCCAGAAAGTCAGGAGTCAGGCTATCAAATTCCTTTTACAGTAGCTAACATACCTCAGCTTATACAACACTTACTTTTTCTTTGTTACATATCAAAAAAATGCAGTTAAAGCAGAGCAGTAACTTCAGCTTATGAAGCTGCATTTTTCCACAGCCCTGCATGGGAATTAACAATCATACTGTAGCATCATTAATGAAACTGACATTAATATACATTTTAATAAGCTGATCTTGTTCCATAACAGTTTCCCCCTTTGACACTACCAGTGTCATACCATACATGTAATTATATTTTTTCTTTTTCTTACTTGATAAAATATGCTTCAGCGTTGTAGTAGTCATCATCATTATCTGTCAAAATAGAACTGTCATTGATTGGTACATGAAGTGGCATTTCATGTGCAGGTGAGGATAAGCATCTTGTAATCACAGCCCTTATAATAGAAAATACCAAAATTATCACAAATATAATAACAAAGTACAATGACAATACCCTGGATTATACTAGTTCCCAGGTTACCAAAAATAGTGCCCAACCATCCAAAATGTTCCAACTTGTTTCATGTTCTGTCCAAATCTTTGGACCTTTGCTCCATGAAATTTGCTAGTTTTTCCTCTTCATCATGACAGTCACTAATATATGAACAGCAACGACTCCCTATGAGGCACAGGACCTCCCTTTTGCAGCAAGCATTATAGCAAATGACATTTGATTCTGTAACACCACAGTTCACATTTCAGTAATTTCTCAATTTGCCATCCTGATGTGATGCAAAGTTTCATTGGCCACCTCCTGTAGAATCTGAGCAAGAATGGTGATTTTAAGCATTGTCCTCTGCACTCCATACCCAGGATTAAAAATAGAAAATGTTTGCTCTGCCCAGCTTATTTCTCAGTCTAGCTGCTGGTGAGTTTTCAAAATGTTGAATAGCAGAAATAATATAGCCTACAAAGCAACATCCAGACCAGTTTGTAGGCAAACAGGGGTAGGCATAATCACCACATAAATAGTAACAGTCACTTATCATGCCCATGCCACACCCCCAGTCATGGCTGCTTTTTAAGTGCAAAGAGTCTAACACACTTTCACGCCTAGTGTCATTACATTTTCTTTTTCCTACTGGTACAGTCCCATTTCCTGCATAACATGTGTCTCCATGATGTGTGGTTGCAAGTTGAAGAGATACAACCTTTGGAAAATCAGTTGCATTACACCAAGTTAGACTGATGTCATTAAGGTCCTTTTCAAATGAAACTTGTGATGCAAGGATGGGAATCATAGGAATCCCTGCCTTAGAATGATGAGGTATATGCGAACATATCCAGCAGTTTATTTTGTTTATATTTTTGGCATACTGCTGAAGGACCAGCAAGAAACCTTTCTCTCAACCAGTTTATAGAAGGAAACAGCAGCAGAAACAAGGTAAGGGTACTTGTTGTCACTGGATTTATCATGGACTGCTACTGAAACTGACTTTGTCACTGGGCAAATGATTTATCTGTCACATCTCAATCTCTCTCTGTTAACTGCAGTGATTCATCTGGGGTCCCCACACAGCAGGTCTTCTTGCAATGAGACAAATGGATTCATGTTGGTAGTCCTGCACAGAGAACAGCAGCCAGAGTTTTCAACAGGACCTGGAAAGAACCTTTCCACCTTGGGCTGAGGCCATTCTTTCTCTGGAAAGTCTTGACGTAAACCCAATCACCCAGTTGTAGTTGATGACAGGGCTGGTCAGGAGGCTTTGGTAATGCTGCTCTTACTGTTTGATATTACTGCAAAATACAAATCTAGTTCTTACAATATGAAATCATGGCATCATCTGACAAGGTTAAATCGGCATTTCCCACTGGAGGGTTAGCTGGAAGGGCCAAGTTGCTCCCCATTAATATTTTATATGGACTCAACTTCCTGGTGGCATTCAGTGAGGACATCATACTCATTAATGCTAAGGGGAGGGCTTCAGGCCACTTTAAGTGGGTTTCAGAACAAATCTTCAAAATTTTATTTTAAAGGGTCCTGTTTAACCTTTTAACTAATAAAGATGACTTTGGAAGGTTGAGGCAGTGAAGACTCAACTTAGCATTAAAAAGTTTGCATAGTCCCTTAAGTAAAGAATTATTAAAATGTGTTCCCTGGTCACTATTGATAGTACATGGTATACAGAATCTCGGTATAAAGTCATACAGAAGTTTTTTCACTACTGTGACTGCATCAGCTTTGTGACATGGGTAAGCTTCCATCCATGATGAGAACACCACCAGAAAAATAAATTGTAGATTATTAGTCCTAGGCATCTGAATGAAGTCCATATGCATGTTAACAAAAGGTCCCCAGGGTGGTGGTAATCATGCAGCCTTACTATTGGCATTTTTACTTACATTATACTCTTGACATATACTGCAATTTTGTACATACCAAAGTATCAAAGAGGAGATATGAGGGGCATACCAGCTTTGGGTATTTTTATTAAATAAAGCTGTCTTACCTGTATGGGCAAGTAGATGATATGCCCTTACCAGGTAAGGTAGCAAAGAGGCAGGCACCACCAGTCAGCCATCCGGATGTCGCCATATGCCATCAGAGGATTTTATACATCCATCCTTGAACCACCTCAGAACTTCTCCCTGTGATGCTTCAGCTTGAAAGGCTGACAATCTTTCAAAATCAAATGCATCATTACTGTTTAGTTTGTTATCATTAGCATACACAGATTTGTACAGCAATCTACTATTGTTTGTTTAGCAGCTTGATCTGCCAAATTGTTGCCCTTTGTTATGTTATAACATCTTTACCCTTTTGATGGGCACAACATTTGATTACAGACAGCCTCTTAGGTAGCAAAAGTGCATCTAACTATGATTTTATGTACCCTGAATTCTTAATTTGATTTCCTGATGAGTTCAAAAACCCTATGTCTTTCCAAAGTTGCCCAATCATGTACAACCCCAAAAGCATAATGGCTGTCTGTAAAAAATATTGGCCACTTTGTCTTTGGCTAACTCACAGGCCTTTTGTAGAGCCACTAACTCAGCTATTTGAGCAGAGTGAACACCCTCTAATCTTTGTTGCAACAACATTGTCTCTTCGGTGCAGATGTCTATTCCTGAAGTCTGTTGCCCCCTTTGATTTCTTCCACAGAAGTCATTCACAAACAAGTTCATGTCAGCATTGGGTACAGGAGTGTCCTTTAAGTCCTTCCTAGGAGAAAGCAAATAGTTACACACACACAATCATGCTCTTCACCATCCTCAACAGTAGGCAACAGAGATGCAGGATTTAGAGCAGGACAGTGGCTCAGAGAAATAGATGGATCAGAAAGAAGTGTAAGTTCATATCTAGTTAAAAGTGCAGTCGAGAATGGCTAAGTTTTCATTTTAAGCAAAAGAGATGATACAGAATGAGGGACAGCTACTGTGAGATCATGCCCAATCACCAAAGATTGTACAAGATTAACTAGAATGGCAGCAGTGGCAATTGCCCTTAAGCAGGGTAGAAAAACATTTGCAACAGAATCAAGTGCCATGCTGTAATAAGCTAATGGATGATAGCTGTCCACATGTTTCTGTGCAAGTACTCCTTGAGCAAATCCATTTCTTTCATAACAGAATAAAATAAAAGTCTTATCATAGTTTGGTAACCATAAAGCTGGGGCAGTAGCTAAAGCGTGTTTCAAATTCTGAAATGAATTTTCTTCTTCACTGTTCCAAAGGAGAGGCACTGGTGTATCCTGCTTTCAGAAATTCATCAAAGGTTTGGCGATTTCTGTGTAGTTAGGGATCCACTGTCTGCAGTATCCTGCCATACCTAGGAAAGACCAAAGCTGTCACTGAGCAGTCAGATGTGGGCCTTAGATATTGCATCCATATGAGATGGTAGCATCTGCCTGCTACCCTGAGATATTAAATGACCAAGATAACGTACCTGAGGTGACCACAATTGTAGTTTTTCTCTAGACACTTTGTGTCCCTTTTCTGCAAGGATAGTTAGAAGATGCAAGGTGTCCTGCTGACATTGCTGAAAGGAATTTGATACTATTAGTAAATCATCTATGTATTGTACTAACACAGACTCACCCAGAAATGTCACATTCTCTAAATACCTTTCAGAATTTGAGAAAATAATGAAGGAGATTCAGTATATCCTTGTGGCAACTGTATCCAGGTATATTGCTGTCCTTGATAAGTAAAAGCAAACAGAAACTGACTGTCAGGGTGAAATGGTATAGAACAGAATGCTGGGCATTAATATATTACAGAAAAGTAACTAACTGTTGGTGGTATGCAACTCAGTAGTTTTGCTGGATTTGGAACAACAGGAAAAGTAGGCAATGCTGCATTATTTAGAGCCCTTAAGTCTTGTACAAATCTATAAGTATCCTTCCCTGGCTTTTTCACTGGAAAAATAGGAGTATTACAAGGGCTTTTAGCTGGTATTATTGTTCCTTGCTGTATTAGAGACTGAATTACAGGTTTGATTCCCTGCTCTGCTTCTGGCTTTAATGGATATTGTGGAACTCTAGGGAGAGGTTTTGATGGGTTTAATTTTATTTTTACTGGTTCTGCCAATTTCAGTATATCTACTTCATTTGCATTCTTAGCCTACAAGTTGGCAGGTACCTGCTGTAATAACTCTCCATCTGCCTCAATTCTTCCAGCAGGCTGTTCCTCGGCTTCTGCTAAAACTGACAGTACTTCCCCCTCTAATTCTGTCAGAACATTCAGATACACCCCTTCTGGTGTTCAGTAAATAGTACAACCCAGCTTGCATAACACATCTTTTCCTAGCAGATTTACTGGTGCAGTAGTACTCAAAAGAAAAGAATGCTTTCCTTCAATCAGACCTAAAGAAATGGGGATGGGTTCTGAAACAGGATACATAACCATAGTATTTGTTACTCCAACTGTCTTTACTTTATGCTCTGATACTGGTATTTGATTATCTGAAATACATTTTAACATTGACCTAGTGGCTCCAGTGTCCATCAGAAATGGGGTTTTCTTTGAATTTATTTTCAACTTAACATAAGGTCTGTTTTGATCTATTGGCAGTAGAGGGTTAAGATTCACTTATGTGTTATTTTCTTGACCTAGTCAGTATGGAGCTTCCTGAATCCTTCCAATCTGAGGAGATGGTAGAGGAAAAACTGCATTACTATAATTTGGTTGCTATTCAGTCCAAGTATCTTGAACTCTCTGCATTTGCCTGTGTGTGAATTCCCCTCTCCAATGTCCTGCTTCTCCACAATTGAAGCAAGATGTGTTAGATGAAGCTGGAGGGGCACTGCCAGCTCATTGCTGCCAAGCAGCTGCACCTTGCTCCCCTCAGTCAGCACTTTTACTAAATCCTCTAGCAATTCCTCTACCCCTGCTGCTGCTTCCGCCTTGACCCTTTGGATTTTCCAGCTGCCTGATTTGTAAAGTTAACAGCTTATCCTCAGTATCCTTTCTTTGTTTTTCCTGATACTCTGTACAGTGATTTGCAGCACTTAAAGACTCTGACTCAGACAGCTACATGTCCGCCAAATCATGCAGTAATGCCCTGTATGAACATATACACAAATGAATGGATCTTGCCCTACCCAATAGAACCAAGATGCTCTCCTCCAAAAAAAGGAAGCCAATCTGATGGTCCCCTGCCAAAAACAAACTCTACAACAGAATGAGGAAACTGATGCAAAATAAGGTCCCAAGACTGGAAAAAACTCCTTTATCAGCCTTAACATAAAGTTGAGATCTCTCATTAAATCCTTTGAAGCTAGCTATGAAAAGAAAATTGCTGCAGAAAGTAAAGACAAGCACAAGGCCTTCTATAGTTATGTAAAGAATCTCCACGGCAATACCCAGATTTGCTTGGAGCTGTTGCACAATGGCACCTCCTATACCGAGCTAACAGATATTGGCAATATACTGGCTGACAGATTCAGTGGCAACTCTACCCCTCTCTCCCCCCAAAGGACCAGTCACAATACCAGTAGATTGTCAGGCACCCAGTATTACTGCTGCACAGGTGAAAACAGCACTGTCTAAGGCCAAGAATACAGATTTTATGGGACCTGACAATATTCCTGCCTGTATTCTACATGAACTACAGAGTGAACTGGCACCTCACCTGTGTGCCCTATTCAATCTCAGCCTCACCTCAGGTTTTGTCAATACCAAATGGCACACTGCTACAGGCATCCCTTTCCACAAAGAAGGAGTGACTACAGACCCAGGGAAGTATCGCGCCATTAGCCTGACAAGTCTGATATGCAAAGCTATGGAACATATCATCATGGACCTAATAAACAAGGATATAGAGAATCTCCAAACTCTGGATCCCACACAATTTAGTTTTGTGAAGGATAGATCATGCCTGCTCAACCTGGTCAACTTCTTTGAGTCAGTCACCAGAGCTGTGGATGAAGGCAAGGTGGTTCATACAGCCTACCTTGATCTGGCCAAGGCCTTTGATACCATTCCCCACTCAGGAATCATAGAAAAACTCACTAAGCTAGGCATCAACCCCTATATCACTAGGTGGGTTGCAAACTGGCTCACAGATAGAACACACAGTGTGAAAGTAGCTGACTCCAAGTCAGACTGATGACCAGTCACAAGTGGAGTCCCACAGGGTTTGGTCCTGGGTCCTCTCCTGTTTGGTATCTACTTCTCTTAAGTCCAGACCAACACGAATGGACTCTGGCTGACAAAGTTCACAGACAATTGCAAGTTGGGAGCCATAATTAACTCCCCAAGTGATGTTGACATTCTACAGAAAGGTCTCACTGAGACCAATGACTGGTGTCAGAACCATGGCCTTAAGCTCAATGCCAAATAATGTGCCATCATCCCATTTGGGAAAAACCCAGTTCCCATGAATTACCACATCAATGGTAGTCCACTGAACACAGAAGGCATCATAAGAGATCTGGGAACACAGGTTGACAGCAACCTCTCTTTTGACCACCACATTGCCACTGTGGTCAGAAAGTCCTTCTATGTCACACATTTCATTACTAAGGATTTTGCTTCCAGGAAGAAAGAGGCCATTGTCTCCCTCTACTCTTCCTTCATTAGGCCAATCATCGAGTACAATGCCCCATTTGGCATGTACCTCACTAGATACCTGCATGAACTGGATAGACCAAAAAAGTACCTCACAAAGAGGATCCTAGGCCTTAAACACTTATCCTCTATGGACAGACTCAAAAAACTCCATTCTCTGTCTCATGTCACCTACTTAGAGGGGATCTCTGCTTAACTTACAAAGCCTTGTCTGACCCAGTTCTGTTAGAAATTATACCTTTAAAGAAATCCCAATCCCTCCGCACTACATGCTCCAGAGACCTCAACCTCATTACCACAATCAACAGAACAAGCTGGAGGACAGGTTCATAACCCAGAGACTGCCCATGCTATGGAATAGAAAACAGAGTGCCTCACTGACCCTCTTCAAGAGAAATCTTGATGAGTGGACGGAAATAGAAAATTCACCCTGGGGATTACTCCAGTGGCTCTACTCAACAGATGCATTGGGAACTAAGGTTGGGTGGCATGATGCCAGGGTAATCCTATGGGCTAGGCTTGTAAAGGCTCCAGGGCCATTAGCTTAGTACACATCTATGAACTCTAAGTCCTTTTCATGCCAGTCTATGAGCACTTGCTTTATTTGATTTTGTACAGGGGCTTGCAGACCCTGCACAAAGGCTGCTGCAATAGCTAGCTTAGCTTGCTCTTCTGGGTATGATATTCCTGAATGTCTAGCAAATACTGTTTTAAGGTGACTTAAGTAGTCTGCAGGGGTTTCCCCTTTAATTTATTTACATGCCTGTATTTTACACCAGTCAGTCCTAACTTGACATACATCCATAATTTTGCTTAACAGTGCTGCCCATTTATCCGTGAATGCATTCCCTGTGAGAGTGAAATCTATCTCAGCCTTTTCCAGTAACTGCTTCATTATTTCATCTGAAGTAACTACCCTAAGCAGCTTATTTAAATCTGTCAAAGTATGATTGTAACATTCTATTATAGTTTTAAATCCTCCATGAATTTTAATGGATCTACTCTAATATTTGGAAAATTTTTGGACATAGTATGCAAATCAGCAGGGGTCCAAGGACAATGAACAAATTCTTTATTGTTAGCCCCCAGAATTTCCCTGAGAGATGCCAAAAGAACCCCTCCAAAGGTTGTAATCTCCTGTTGTACCATGTCATGGGAGCATGTATGTGAGATACAGGAGTATCAGATACTAATGCCCCTGTTGGGGAAGTAGAAGCTATCTGAGAAAGATAGAAAGAAGAACCCCCAGACTGCAGAAGCCTGTTCAGAAGATATAGATTGAACAGGGGAACTAATGTGGGATGTAACAATATCATGCAGACTGGATGTCCAATAGACAGTTGACTGAAAGGTTGGGGTCTGAGAAACAATGGAGTCTTGTACAGGATGTACCTGTATCTGCACATACGAGGGTGAGGGTGCAGAAGCTAGTGGAGGATTATCATCCTCTTCAGAAGTTTCTGCTTTTTGGCCATCCTCAGTTTGCTCCAAACCTGCTAAAACAGGATAAAGGGATCCTTTTTACTGGTCTGTACTGCCTTTTTAACCTCTTTTACCTGTTGCAACAATTTCTTATTAGCATCCTGCAACTGTCTTAATGCTGACTCATTTTCCCTTTGAAGAACTTTACTGTACCAAGAATAAAAGCTGTCATTTGTTCCCCATCTACTTTGCTTTCATTTTCTTCCAAAATACCTTTCAATGTCATCAATTTAGTCTTATCATAAGTTCCATTTAATGGAAATACCCCACTAGAACAATTCTTAGTAAGCTGAAACTAGTCATGCAAATATTTACGACTTTCTTTCCCATAGTTACAATACATAAAATATGCAGGTGTTCCCTTTTCAGGGATTTGATCTTGCTTGCTTATCTTTGCTCCCATTTTCTTATTTTATAAATAAATAATAAAAATGTTAGGCTTACTTTACAATTCCTGGATCCTGGCAGTTCTGAAGACAGAAAATAACTATAGTAATCAAGACACCATACAGGGAGGGACGGGTAGGAAGTCCGTCAGCATGCAACAACAGAGGAAGGGTTTCGATCAGGCTTATCCCACAGCACCCCCTAGCTTTCATCCCGGTGTAAGCTCAAAAGTTACAGCTCCAGCATTGTGATCAGGATAATGGGGTGGATATGTACTGTGTCCAGAACTGACCAACCTTTCATACCCTCTGAGGGTACATCCACACAATCACACTTAAGTCCCAGCATACTATGGGTTCATGAGTTTATTTTAACCATGCATACTTTTATTTCCCATCATGCTGTAGGCTCATGAACTTGTTTTAACAGCTTATAGTCTATGTCCCAATCGTGGTGGACTCACAAACTTGTTTTAACAGTTTATAGTCTACGTCCCAATCATGCAGTGGGTTCATGAACTTGTTTAACTTTATCTTTAACTTTTTCTCTCTATTCCCCCTTTTTTCTCATTCATTCATTCATTCATTCATGCATTGAAAAAATAAAACATCTCTCATAACTCTTACCTTTCAATTCTGAGGGTGCTGCCCTTGACACAAGGCACCTCCTTGTGTTAATTTGTCCTTTACTATATGTGCACATACATTTACTGTTCCCATTTGCTGTGAGGTCCTCCCACTATTACTTGTGTAACTTACAAACAACTCAGTCAAACAAAAATGCAGTCATGCACTTATTCTACATTTTGCTAAAAATTGTCTAAAAGAGAAAAAGAAAAAAAGAAAAAAAAACAACCCATTCTCCCTTTACAGCAAAGTTTCCTTGCCAAGGCTAATATGTTTGCACACCCTGAATAGCTGTACATCTGAATCTCTGACTATTCCATACAAAGCAGTGTGGAATCCACAGAAAATCTGTGATGGGCTCTATTACAGAACTGCCTTGCAGCAATACCAAAGTTCAGATCTGAGTCACGGCACCAATCTGTTATGGTCTTAAATAAATAACATTAAAAATGTACCTTATATGCCTTCAGTCTGAAAAAAACGCTTCAGGATGTGCAAACAGAAATGTTATTTACAGCACTGAGAGACAATCTTCATAGCAGTTGGTAAACCAGTCTCTCTTCTTATCAAACCAATCATGCAACATTTTTCTTACATTATAATGACTCTAACAAATCAATGACTGCAAATGTCCTAATCCCTGTTGATCTTTACCTCAGACTTCACATGAACACCTTTCTATACATGACTCACCTGCTTCAAGGGGTCTTGTTTTCTGACCTTGGATGTTTCATACATTCCCTAGCAACAACGCATTCCTGGCCTGGAGGAGTCAGGCTAACAAATTCCTTTTACAGTAGCTAACATGCCTTGGCTCATGCTCTTACTTTTTCCTTGTTACATACCAAAAGAATGCAGTTATAGCACAGTAGCAACTTCAGCTTATGAAGCTCTATTTTTCCACAGCCCTGCAAAGAAATTATATTTGTTTTTTAACAATCATATTGTAGTATCATTAATGAAACTGAAATTAATAAACATTTTAATAAGCTGATCTTGTTCCATAACAATATACATCCTGACTCATCTAAATATATCTATAATGTATACTGCACAAAAAAGTTTAGTGTGCATTGCAACACCATTTGTACCCAAAATTTACATCATATTGACAGCTCCTTGTAACACAATGTTTTAGTAGTGCTAGGTCAGTGAACACTATATCATCTACATGGCAATGTGTGGTTTATTGTCTGCTAAAAGCATACCCCAGTAGCATAGTAAGATACCAGACACTTACACTAAGTATGTTTACTGCTTAGCAACATGGTGTGTTCTACTAGACAATATAGGCTGTATCTCTGAGTGCCTGATGTCAGTTATAACATGACCTCCAAACCTAAAAAATAAATAAAGATAAACACAAAAGTGTAAGCAAGTAAGCAACAGAAGAAATCAAACATTATTTGGAAAAAAAAGGTCCCTTGTATTAAATTGATTCTGACAGTATGAGTCATACTGGGTTTACCTCATACATACAAGGTACAGGATTTGATTCTTACCACAGGCATAATAAATTTGACTAGGCTTAAAAAGGCCCACAAGAGTAGATAGCCTGAAACTAACCCATGAACATGCACACATTTTTTTTTTGTTACTGCACGAAACAAACCATGGTATGTATATATCAAGTTTGCATGCTAATCATCACTAAAGGAAGTGTCTGAGCTAAAATTAGCTTCATTTTAATTAAGAGACACATTTTATAAAAGCCCAGTAATAATCCTAAATATCAACTCCAATAACTATTTCTGTCCTGCATTGGATACACCTGTCCTGTTTTATAATAGTCTTTAGCTCGTTAAACACCAAAGGAAAAATGGTTTCCAAAGCCTTACACAAATTTCTGGCTCAGTCATAAAGTATAATACTTTGGGCAGCACAATCTGTTATTCTGCAAATCTCCAGTAATCATGATTATTTCAAAATACTCTAATATAGACCTCAAAAAGTCTATTACGATTTCAGAGTACAGTGAGGCCTCATTATTGTTTGATTTTTTTCCCTAGTTCACCTAGGCAGCAAATGGACTTTCATAGTATTAGACAACATGTGCCAAATACTTATCCCTGGCCCCTGACCATACCTTGCAACTGTCCAGATTTTTGCAGAGTGCCCATATTTTTACATCATAAAATGTATGACTTCCTGGCAAATCAGTGAAGCTTGAACTCACTGAATAATAGCATACATTTATGTTTCAGACCTCATTGCCTTCAGAAAATGTATAGCAATACAAATCATGTTATTCTAGAAACTTTCTAAGTTTAAACTTTGTAAGAGCAATATTTAAAACCTGTCCCAGTTCTGAGGCCTTTGACCCCATTATTGTAGGCTTTGTCCAGATTTCTTATGTTAAGAAGTTGAGAGGTATGGCCCCTGGCACTGCTTTCATGAGATTCAGAGACATATGTTAGTTTTTTCATTGAGTAATATGGGGGGGGGCTCACCCCCACAGTGGGGATGCATGGGAGTCTGCCTCCCCTTCACAAATCATATAAATTTCAGTGAGCCTAATCATCAGGGGGTTTAATCTTTGGTGAGTTATCGTGGAAGTATTTACTACATCCTTGTTTTAAAATAAAGAATATACATTAAAATTATGCTTGGCTTTGCTACATTGCTGCCTATCAAGCAGTGTAGCTACACTGTTTGCTTTGTTTCTATAAATGTCATGATGATCCTTTCAGCAGCTTGCCTATGCATGCACAAGCATGTCCTGACATCAGAATGAATAATATTTCTTTTATATATATCATTGTATATAAGTTAGCAAAGATCAGCATTATTATTCAAATTGAGGAATGGTAAATATCAGTTCAGGTCCTTTGGAGAAAAGTGAATAAAATATCTTCAGACGCATTGATATGCTGACCATCTCACAAGTGCACTTAGCCTCAATGCAGAACAAAAAGCATAGTGAGATAAGCAAAATTAGACATTTCTCATTTCAAATGTAACAGTTCTCATAGCTCAACATATTCTGGTGTGATGTTCCAGTTGTCAGTATGGTATGTGGTGGGTTTTTATCCATAGATAACTGGTGTCTGTGTCACATTGTTCATTTGTCACTCTTCCTTAATGCTGTGACACTCCCTTCAAATGTGTGCTGTCTAACAGCTACTGTATGACTAGTTCTGTGCCATCAATAGCTAGTACCCAAGTCAGCAGAATGTGAATTAGGCATGCAAGGATTCAAATCTGTAATGCTTTAATTTGTAGAATGTTGACAAGTATCATTATCATGTGGTATTATAAAATGTGACAAGATGCTATCTTCATCAGATAGATTATAGGCCTTAATACAATCATGCAGTGGTTTATACAGTTAGCATGCCATGCTAGTAGCTTATTCTGGTGTTTCTATCTTTCAACAAGTCAGGTGTTTAAAACCAGGTTTGTGATTTTTTTTTCACCTTGACATGAACAGTTCTATTCCCTAGAAATGTGAACCATTGCTCCTATTGCTTCTGTGGCATAGTTGTAACTATAGAGGTCTAGTGTGTATTGTTGACATAGGCAGAGGTTTACCCTCATCACTAGGTGCTTATCTTTTAATGCTGTCATGTAACACATTCCTCAAATGCAAGATATCATGTCATGTAATGAATGTTAGCATTGACTATTTATATGGATTCTTCTGGCAGTGTTACAATGACCATTGAGGAGGTACGTGGTCTTAATTGCTATAATGACTTATTTGATTGATCCATGTAGTTATATAAGGATCTGAAATGCTTTGTAGGGAAATTGTAACATGGCTGCTTTATTTGCTAGCTTTGCTAAGGCAGATGTATAATGTATTATATAGACTGGGAGCTCTGGGTTCATTTCCCTTGCAATCTGTTACTTGCACTTTTTTATTAAAATCTACCTGCATGTAAGATATACTTTGCAGGAATGTATTTTTATGACCTGTTTCACTTTGACACCTGCAATGCCTCATCATTACCTTATAATATGGATATTCTGGCATGTGGAATGTATTGCTGCACTGACACACCTCAAGACAAACATATTTTTGTTTTTAGTTGCATTCATGGTATAGTATGGGTGCAAAGGCAACACTCCAATTATTGTTATCATGATGAGTACTATTTTGTCACATTACTGTATTACTTTTATATCCCACATTTCCCATGTATACTTTACTGTATTAAAATGTCCATATTGTCTTACACATTTATATAGTGAACTTTTTCATGGAATGTTTTGTTACACAACTCACTTTGTGCATTCATTTTCACCTTCTCCATGACTTCTGTTACTGACCTCCACTCCAGCCTCAGTGTCTGTGTTGCTTGCCTTTCCATTGCTGATATATTTTTGTATTTATCTGTTGATATTGGTTAAATAATCAGGAAACAACAGTGCATGTACAGTCACTTCAGCCAATGTGGTTTCTCATCTACACTCAATTGCTAAACTCTTGTAATTAGATGTGGCCATTAGGTGGCTTTCCACAATGTGGCTGGGAGCCTCTGCTGCAGCGACAAGGGGTGGCTCCCTTCATCATACTAAATGGCTTGGCTGCATGTCTATGTGATTAGCAATGCTACCCATTATGCTAAGAAGGTAAAAAATGTTAGCTTGGCCATGATGCAACAATGCTGTTCATAAATCACTGGCACAGTTTTAGCATTTAGAGTAGGAGAATTTTCATGTTTCATAAAGAGCAGAATGTCAGCATTTTAAGAGATTTTTGAGCTCCCATGCATTTTTGGAGATATCTGAGCATTGCATACAACAATAATATTATCTGAATATTCTCAATATTGGATGAATGGCAGAAGTAATATCAAAATCATACATTTGCACAAGGCGACAAGCTAATTTGCTGTCTTAAACATATACAGCTATACAAATTATCAACAAGATAAAAAGTAACATTCCTGAAAGGCACTAAATGTAGCTCTTATAGTCATAACTGGATAATGACAAATATGCAATATATGCAAAATCTGTATGGATAGATTTACAATGAACAAAGCAGAAGTACAGGATAACTTCTTATATTCTTTTCTCTATAAGCAGCATTATCAGAATGAGATGTCCTGTTAGAAATGAAAGAGAAAGGAAAGGCGAAGTGTGGAGGTAAGGTGAGAGAGAACAGTCATGGAAAACGCTGTGGTAGAGGGTTAGGGAGGTGGAAGAAAGAGGAAGAAAAGACAACAGAAAACAGAAATGGATTTCATTACTTTGGTTATAAAGGTGAAAGGCAGGTACTGTAATTTGTGATATTAATTGATATACTGAGTCTATGATAAAAACATGTTGGTGATTATGTGATCTTTTTAAATATGCTTTATTATACAAATGAATAAAACTATGCATTAGTACCTGCAAGTGTATATACACTTTTTTTCTTTCTTTTTCTCTTTATTTATTTATTTATTTATCTATTTATGGAATTTTTGAAAAACAGTTAATTGCCAGAGACAAACATTTAATATTTGTCTATTTGGTTTAAAGAAATATGAGCAAACCATTAATACACATATCACATATATGAAATTAATTTACACTTCATTTGGAAATGCTTATGTATCGCACCAGGTATCTCTGTGGAAGACAGACAAATGATCATAATGATACAAGAAGATATAAAGGGTTTTCACCAATGGGGAAAATATATATATATATATATATATATATATATATATATTTTTTTTTTTTTTTTTTTTTTTTTTAGGAAGATTCTAAATGGTTTGACAAACAATTTCTTTATTATGTCAACTGTCAACTAATTTTGCCCAAAATATAGAAGTGTAGGAATTTCAGTCAACCTTAAGCCTGCAGGGGCTAGCACAATCTTCAAAAAACTTTCCAGTTATGGCAGATAGCCCATTTTAAACTAAAATGTTAAAAAACAAATACACCTCCTTACAAGCATCCATTGATCAGAAGAAGAAGCCTCTCAGCTTTGATTGAATGCTTGAACATAGCAGTACATTCCCAAAACTGCTGCCAACCTTCCACACACACACAAGTATGCCTAATGCTTCTAATTACTTCCCTGCACCCTTTTTATGATTTCTGTTTTTTCTTTTTTTAGTAATAGAACATTCATATTATTTTTCATTAGTATGAGCTTGCAACTACAACACTGTTAGACCAAAAGAAAATCACCAAATCAATATCGTAATAAAGTGCTCCAAAAGTCTGCATTCTGATAAGCTTTTTTTGGTTGGGCCTAACATTCATAGCTTAAAAGTACAATACTTCATGATGTAATCTACCCAGAAATAATTCAATAAGCACAGTACTTTCAATGGTTGCATTAATATGCTTTTTCATTTTCCATTCACCTTCTCTACTAAACCACGTTCCCCAAACTCTCTAACCAGAACTAATGAGCAGACAAAAAGACAAGAGAGATTTCCCTGAGCTCTTGGCTAATTTTCCTTGGCTATATAAACATTACCCCAGTACCACCAGAAAATAGGCAGGTGTTTATTGTGATCTATCTGGTCAACAATACATAAATTAATAAATATATACATAAATGCATGGAAGCATACATGCATACGCACACACATGAAATTTATAAATGTATTTTAAGCCTAGCCAATAACCCAAGGTCAGAATCAAATGCTGTACCTTGTATATATAAGGTGAAGCCCTTAACCATAATGCCAAACCCGCAAACTGAAAAGTGTTCTCACCTTTTTCCAAACACCAAGTATTTTATTTATTTCTCTACTGAATTATTTAGGAACAGGAGTATCCTACAAAAGATGTCTAAGCATCAAGAACAATAATATAAAAGGCAGCGGTATATGGGATAAAATTGGTAGAAAGCACAATATTCTATGATTAGTAGAAACATGCAACACTTAAGGCAATATCTCCAAAGACTCCTTATATCATAACTATAACTTAATAACACAACAAACACCAAGTAACCAGAAATACATTCTGAAAAGTTTGGAAATTTGATGCAGATGAATGTGCTTAATATTCAACAAATTATTGTGTAGATATAAACATAGACATACTTTTTTATTTTCTAACTTTACAACATAACACATAAAGTAATCCACAGTCAAAAATTGATCAAGAGATGATGTTTACATAAAGTATATTGGTAGTATTTGCCAGGATCTTCATAAAGTGCAGAAAAGAAGTGCATGCCCACTACACAATAATTGTAACTAACATGAATTGTTTTGATAACATACCTAAGAGCAGTGACATGGAGATCAGGGACAAGGGAAGTATGCTAGTACCACTACTGATATAAATTTAAACAATAGACGTAAATGACAACAGGGGTGTAAATGATAATATTAGCTGTTATATAACAGGACCCAACAAATATGTTTTTTACAAGTTGCCCAAATACATTCTGTCCCTTTGTAACTGCTAATTCATAGCAGGTCTGTGCTATACCTACTTTGCCAAGACTAGAGGCAATAAAAAGGCATTTCATGAAAAAGCTGATTAGTCCTAAAAACTCAGAAAATACAACTTCAAGTTCATTAAGCTTTGCCACTTTGCAGTGATCGAGTTTTATGAATAAGCTTAAATACGGTTTCCCATTCATCATAATACACAAGGTCAACAAAGCCCACAAAATTCAAATTGATAAGTATAAAATCTGCAGATTTATTCTACTATCAAATGCTTTACTGTACCATTGAAAGCTACTCCAAAATATTAACTGGCTGTCTGTACCTACCAGGACAACACTTATTCTTAATACACCAATCTTCAAGGTATTAACATCAAGGCTAATGTCATACTTAAAGGCAAAGCTCACAATATCAGAAAACACATATGGACTTAGAAGCTCTCAATATAATTTTTCATTGACATGATCACCATCTAAATCTGCAGCTATGGAAAGAGCCTTCTCTAGAATGACCCCTGCCACAGTTGTAGTGGCCTCATTTAGCCACCACGCTAGTCTCCAATCTGGTGCCCCACTATCTCCTCAGCTCTTTTGAAGAGCAAAAAAAAAATCTCATCCCTTAGGCTGGTGCTTCAAGCCAGATACCAACCCCTCAGCTCTTCACTATAATAGAAAAACAAGAAAGGTCTGCATTTTTTTCTGGTGCTCTGCCACATTTTCCTGCAAGCCTTCATTGTTTAGATAACTTCCTGAACTTCTGAATCCACCATAGTTTTACTTACGTACCTTATTTCCATACTTGGTACAATTGCATATCTGTTCTGTAGTGCTCACACATGCTGTATTGAGATTGCCATTCTTCTTCAGCTTCATCTGTTTCCTTTTCTTCCTGAGGTGCTAGCACCCTGAGTGTTTCCTTGAACTCATATGCTTTCACACAAATCAACTTCTATGTCTTCAGTCTAGTCTTGCTGACCTTAAATTCTTCTTTAACCACTGCGTGCATCTCATTGGGGCTATCAGTGCTTTATGATTTGGACAGAATGCTTCACTGGGATGACTTTGCAAACTCTGACTCTACCTCATTGCCTTTTCTACCAAGGCTGCATGATTGCTACTCTAGTATCTGACATTTTAACTGTATCTCTTGCTGGACTATATTCTGGCCACCATCAAGCCATTTGGCAGTCAGAAGTCTAGAATAGTTTCTCATTCTTTTATTCCTGTTGTCCCACCCTATGTGGACCCAGTCAATCCTCATATCCTGCTCTATCTGCCCAATATATGCATTCAAGTCCACCATTATCAAAGAAGGACAGCATGATTTAGTGTTATCTAGTAGATCCTGCAACACCTGCCTAAATTAACTATTTTCTTTGCTGTCACAGCTTTAATGTAGGGCATAGATTAAGATTATGAATATTGCCCTTTCTTTACAATGGAGTCTTATTCCCATGAAACAATCACTAATTCTGATAACATCCCTGGCTGTCTTCTGAAGACTGTCCCCTACAATTCCCCTTAAGTTGTAGACTTGGGATCTGAACCCAAGTGCTTTTGCTGCACTGTACTTACATCTTGTCTCTTGGATACAGGGGATCTCCAGCCTCCTCCTTACCATCATGTCATCCATTTCCAACCAGTGTCCTATATTTTTTTTTCATGTACATTGATCTGGTTTTGTAAAGGTGATTAGGGAATAAGCGGCCAAATAAGACTGAAGCTGAAGTTTTTAAAAAGATGGAACATGTACTACACTAAGTATGTTTCTTTTTTTTCCTCATTGTCTGATGATTAACATAAGACAATGTCTGGCAACATGACTTACCAGAGGAGCAATGACCAGCATTTATACCTAATCAAGAAAAAATCATTGTACTCAGTTTATTATATATGGTTGATAAACTTCAATCGGTAAATGAACAGTCATCATCAACATGACTATTTAATTGGAATATGTGAACATGCTGTGGCTAGCAAAGAAAGACATAATTTTCAGAAGAAAATATAGTAGTTTAACAGAGGAATATAAAATCCACTCTAATTGTATAAAAATTAAAAATAACTTAGCTAGTGCTTTAGTACGAGGGAGAAGTGAAATCTGGAGTAATGTCATGAATGAATGAAGAACCAGCATTAGCTAATTCCAAAAAAGTGCTGAGGACCACTGCCCAGTGTCTCACAAAATAGGCTGAATAACTTTATTTTATTTTTATTTTACTTTTTTTTAATTTTTGCTTTATGTTTTTTGACCAGGTTATTCTCACTAGGTATGTAGAGAACAGAAGTAGCATTCATAGATAGTGACCATTGTTGCTTTTCTAATTTATACATCTTACCCATTTCCAGAATACATCTTTTCTTTTTAATGCCATAATAAAGTTGTATACAGCGTGATTAAACTGTGCATGGGTTTAATGCAAAGTGTGGTGAATGGAAAGAGAAAGATAATGATGATAGGGCATATGCGTGCTGATGCACCTTCATTATCAGCAACTTAGACCACATTTAAAATAGCAAACTGCTACTGTATTAAGCGTTATTTATTCTAAATCCAGACAATGGAAAAAAAACAGGTGCTGGCTGGTAAAGAATCATGTTACAATTTTGTTCAAAGTAGTATGCACTGAGCATTGTAGGAGTAAGAAAATATGCAAAGGGAAAGAGGAGTGGCAGGACTGCCCAAATCAAATTTTATGGGACCTTGTCTATGCTTTCTTCAAGTCTTAGACTACCCAGTTGGACTATTTTCTTATCTCTAGATTATTTTCAACTATCTGTTTCTGTGATGCCCATGCCCTGGCCCAGCAATCAAGGAGCCTCAATCCTCACCACTAACACCAGTGAGGGGCATCTCATATAGGAGGAAAGGATAACAGATATACACAGTAAAGTGCAATTTCCCTTAAGAGCACACAGAGATCACAGTCACTCTGGGGCTGGTCACTCCCTTGATCTTCAGGTCCCTAATAAGACTCCCCACTGGCACAGCTATAGGGTCCAGATCTCAGCCTAGTAGGCAAGCTAAAACCTCCAATAATAGAACAACTCTGGCCCCAACAAAAATATTGACCAACTGTGAAATGAAACAAGCAGAAAAATAAAATATCTTTATTTCTCTCTAGTGCTTTGGTGTTTCCACCTGCAAGGAATATCTAACATGCAAAATGCAAAATGCATGTTCTTATATAGAACTTCTAATTGAAGATGCAGACCTCTTAATTACAGAATTATATAATTATGTAATAAAATCCCATCTTAAAGTAAACATTTCCAATTCAGCTCATTATTAAGCCCTGCGGGTGTCATAGTTTTGTACTTTAAAATAAAAATGCTTTCTTTATACAACTTTTGTTTCAACACACTTTCATCATCACATAAACATTTTACACTTTCTAAAACAGTGCCTTTTAACAAAGACACATCACCATTATGAAATGTATTAAAATGTGAAGCAATTATTTTGTTTTCTCTCTTATTTTTCACATCCCTATGCTTCGTACTACAAGAATTCATGAGAATAGACAGGAAGGCAGAGATGAAATTTATCATGTTTCTGTGTATAATGTGAAAAGCGAGGAAGTTAAAACCCTAATAGAGTATTATTGGAAATATTTGTTAGAGGATAGGGTTCTAGCAAGTATTTTTCCGAATAAACCACTTTTCTCATATAAAAGGGGTAGGAACTTAAAAGATATGGTAGTATGTGGGAAGTTTCAAAGGCTTAAGATAGACATACCTAAGATGGTAGTGAATTTGGGAACAATGAGTTGCAATAGATGCAGTATTTGCACATATATTGTTAAAACATTTACTAGAATAAATGGAATAAAATTTGAGCCGAGGGAGGTTTATACATGCAGAAGTAAAGGGGTAATATATGCACTTAAATGCCCATGTGAACTTTATTACATAGGGGAGACTAAGAGGGAATTCCGTATTAGGTTGATGGAACATGTTAGGGATGTGAAAAATAAGAGAGAAAACAAAATAATTGCTTCACATTTTAATAAATTTCATAATGGTGATGTGTCTTTGTTAAAAGGCACTGTTTTAGAAAGTGTGAAATGTTTATGTGATGATGAAAGTGTGTTGAAATAAAAGTTGTTGTATAAAGAAAGCATTTTTATTTTAAAGTATAAAACTATGACACCCACAGGGCTTAATAATGAGCTGAATTGGAAATATTTACTTTAAGATGGGATTTTATTAAATAATTATATAATTTTGTAATTAAGGGATGTGTATCTTCAATTAGAAGTTCTATATAAGAACATGTATTTTGCATTTTGAATGTTTGATATTCCTTGAAGGTGGAAACACTGAAGCGCTAGAGAGAAATAAGAGATTTTATTTTTCTGCTTGTTTCATTTCACAGTCGGTCAATATTTTTGTTGGGGCCAGAGTTGTTCTATTATTGTCTGGAAGAAGGAGTATTTGTTGTTTCTAAAGCTAAAACCTCCAGCACCCTCTCTGTCTAACCAGTGCTTCGTGTCCCTGCCCAAGTAGCTGACACACACACACACACACACACACACACACACACACACACACACACACACACACACACACACACACACACACACACACACCTTAGGAAGAGTTTATACAACCACACAGACACTCCTGGGGAAGGCTGGCACAGGCTCTCCAGCTGTGCCCCTTTTTCCCAGACTATACGGTAGAAATCCCTGCCACCACGTAGCTAATATTTATCAGCTAGTAAAAGGCCCTTATGAAAGGGTGTCCAATTATTACTGTGCAATATTATTATCCAAATAGGTAAGTGTGACTGAACAGTCAAGGGTTATTTGGAGTGACTTGGACAGTAATCACTATAAATATGCAATGTACTCTAGAGATTAAATTATCTCTACAAAAAACAGCCACAGGTGAAAGGTTTTAAAAATATTTAATAACAAATAGTCAAAACACAAGACAATACTTTTTACTACATAGTGCTAGTCAAGAGTTCAGAGATCACAGAGAAATACTTAAATAATTCAGGAGTACAGTTCTGACATCACAGAAAAACACAGTCTAATCTTTCTAGTTTCTAGCTATTTCTAAGAGAAAACACAAATCTAAGATAAACTTACATATAGAGCAAAGGCAGAGTGCTGATGAGTTGGATGGTCACGACAAAAATGCTTAATGGTCTCTGATTCTCTCTGTTTTTAAAATCACATTCCTAGTTCAGATTACATCATTCTTCACACTTCCCAGGGTTCCCAGGCTAACAGAAACTACATTTACATCCTTCCCCTCTGGGCAGAAACCAGAGCAATAAAGGGCATTTATGCATGCAAATTCTAGCCATTAAAACAATAGGCAGGATGCCTCACTCTAGACTTCCTGCCTCCGAGTTTTAACATCAAAGAGTCACAAAATGCTTTACTTGGTCATTACAGTGCACATGCAACACTATTTTTACCATTTAAGACAACAAGCCTGTGGTTTACATTAATATTTACAGATGACAGAATTATCTTCAAAATTCTATCTGGCTAGGTTGGCAGCCTTCACAAGGGAGCCCGCAGGATTTTTTGCAGGGGGGTGCAAACCCAGAGCCCCACCCACATAGCTCACCCCGCCCCCTGCCAACACAGCCCCGCCCAAGTCCACCCACCCCAAGCCCCGCCCACACAGCCATTCCAGTGTCCCCTTACTTGGCTATTTCTCCCCATTTACTGTAGACACTGTTCAAATCTGTGTGCATACTGTTTTATGCTTTAGTTCTACAATGATTACAGGCAGTTGGACTTAATTTACAACTTTTATTTCAAACATTATAGCCCAAACACTGAGACATTTACTAAACCTAAACAAAGCAATAGTCTTGGCACAAAAAAGTGCATTAAATTAAGCTCTTCTTTTTTTTTTCTCATTCAATGAAACAGCAACAGCATTGAACATCAAAAGAAAATGCATCTGGCCCAGTGGCAGTTATTTACCTTTGAACTGTTTTTTGCCAACCAGAGGCATTTACAACTTTTATTTCAAACATAGCCCAAAACACACTGGACATTTTACTAACCTAAAACAAAGGTCTTGCAATGAAAACAGACTTGGCATTAAAGCTTCTCTACTTTTGAAACTCACATTCAATGAAACAGCATTGAAACCCACATTCAAAGAAAATGCATCTGGCCAGTGGCAGGTTATTTACCTTTGAACTGTTTTCAAGCAATATGCTCTTTGCACACCGTTAGGGCCATGCAAAAGTTATTTGATTTACCTGATTGTATTAATTATAATATATAATTGAATTATATCCCTTGTATTATACAGCAGCACTTGTTTGAGTGACTCTGCTGAAGTAAAAGTAATCTGAATAATTCCACATTAAAGATATCTGAAACTAATGAAGATGTTGTTGCTAGAAAACAACTGTATATTTCAGTGTTTCATCTACAAATTCAGTGCCTGTTGCCGTCAAATAATAAATTGCCTATGTTAAATTAAAAAAATGGTAAGCTGGTATATTGCAATAGAAAATGGATGACAAGCTGAAAAACAGGTTCATAGTTATTAGGCATCTCATCCAAAGGAGGACATCCTGAGGACTGCAGCATACAAATGTATATGCTGTAGGAATAGAACCTCAAGCCTTTACATTAAGATGCAAGTATTCTACTTGTGGTGCTACTAACATAGCTTTAAAACTTTATACCACAATAGAGATACCATTTGCTAAACAAAACAGTTGCACATTGTAAATAGACTTGGCATGAGCAGCAGTGAACTTAGCTTCCTTAAAACTCACAGTTCCTTGAAAATGCACTTGAAAATTCCACCTGTTAACTCTAACTTGGGCATTTCACTTTCTCACAAACATACCACACCCCTCAAGGCCTCAACCTTAGTGCAAGAAATCTGGACAAAGCCTAAAATAAATAGGGACAGATTATAAATATGGCTCTCAGAAACTTAGAAAATTGCAAGAGTAACAGGATTTGTGTTAGTATGCATTTTTCTAAATGACATGACATCTAAAACTGAAATGTCTCATTTAGCAACTTCAATCCTTTTAGGAGGAATATGGGGCAAAACTCTGGACAGCTGAGGGTATGCTACCTCCCTCTTATACACACACCAAATAATTCTGGTCAGACAAATTAGTTCTGGGAAGGTTGCACTGAACGGCACCGTGCTTGAGCTGAAGTGGGTGAAATCCTGGTAGCCAGTGATAACTGATCTGCAGCTTAGCAATGTGGAGCATTAAAGCTTTTTTAGCAGAGCATTGTTTCATCACTACCTATTGTGTTTGCACATAAGCTGTAGTTATTTTAAACATTTGCCTTTTTTGATTACTACAGAGTACATTTACCCACCAGAGCTATTGTGTTTTGACTTCAGTGTGGAGCTAGTTGTTGAGGGCTTGTCTTTTAAGTAAGGTAGCAATGCTTATTTACCATATACCATTAAAGCCACCCTGACCCAACTACAAGTGTACTAACACACAGACACTGCTATAAGACACTGGTCTGCAATAAAATGTAATGAGCTTCTGAAAATACTGTAATCTTGTCCTTTTATTACAATTAATATAAAATACTTCGAAATAAGGTAAAAAAGCTCATAATCTTCGACCGACAAAACTACTTTTCCACACTTCAAAATAATAAAATCAAACCCTCAGAAATTTTGGAAAGGTATCTCTACTCTACTTAACCCCAGCAAACCAGATACCCCTACCCCAGACCCAAACGCTCCTGACCAAGACTTGGCTACCCAATTTAACTCTTTTCAGTGAATCCATTTTCAAATTAACGTCATCTTTCTCTAACACCACTACATTCTCCAAAACTCCCTTACCATCCCCAACCATCTCTCTACCCCACTCTGCTACTACTTCCTCATTCCCATCTACTAACTCCCATCCCTCCACTCCTCCTACTCCTACTACTTCATCAGCTTCATCTGCCCCTAATTCTCCCTCTTCACACTCCTTTTTCTCATTTAAACCTATACCCACTTCTACTATAAAGAAATTCCTTATGAAACTGAAGCCATGCACCAATGCTCCTGATAACATCCTTCTTACTTTCTTAGCAAAGCTGCTGAAGCAATCACTTACCCTATTAGCATTTTAATCAACTGCTCTATCCAAGAATGTATAGTACCCCAAGTCTGGAAAAGGGCCTTTATCATACCTCTACATAAAAGGTGGCAACAACAACGTTACTAATTTCCACCCCATCGCTATTCTGTCCCCCATCTCTAAACTCCTAGAAAAGTGTATCCAACTACAACTCCTTCCACATCTCTTAGATAATCACCTACTAACTCCCACACATGGATTCAGACCACATCATAGCACTATGACCGCCCTCCTCTCCTTCCTTGAAACTGTAAATAAAGCCTGCGACTCTGGCCAAATTGTTTCTTCCCTACTACTCGACCTCTCTAAGGCCTTTGACACTCTCTCACAGCCTGCTACTAACTAAACTTTCTAAACTTAACCTATCTCCCTCCTCCTTGAACTGGTTCTCCAGCTACTTATCTAACAGATCTCAAGCAGTCAAATGGAAAAGGCCACCTCCTCATTTCTAAATACTCCTACTGGGGTACCCCAGGGCTCTATACTGAGTCCCTTCTCTTCAATATATTTATAAATGATTTCCCAACTCTATCCCATTCTCAGACATCATCCAATATGCCGATGATTCTGCTATTATCTGCTACCACCTCTATCCCCTCACTCCTAAAACTGACTCAAGATGCTTTTACAACAACTGAGCAATGGATGAAAAGGAATCACCTAGCACTCAATGCCTCTAAAACCAAATTAATGTTATTCACCCCTAAGGCAACTTCTTTCAATATAAACACATTCCGCATCTCTAGACAAAATAATCTACCCCTAGAACTGGTGTCCGAGACCAAGTTACTTGGGGTCCAAATTGATAACCAGCTCAAATTCAACTCCCACCTACAGTTAAATATCAAGAAAACCCATCAAAACTAGGTATACTTTACCGACAAAATCATTACCTTACACCTGCCAAAATCACCCTCTACCTCATTTCTTATCCCCCCTTCTCTATGGAGCTCCACTCCTAACTAATCTACAGACCTCTCTAAAACAACACCTCTTTCCTCTGCTACAACAAAATTGCCAAGTTCGCTACCAACCACAAGTCCTCCACCCACCACTGTTCCTCTCCAAAACTAAAATGGCTAGAGCTACCCAGTTATCTCACATATACTCAACTAAATCTTGCACATAAGCTCATTTTCAACCCTCCCTTTGTCCCTCCCTTTCATCAGCCTTTAAAATGCACCTTCCTGCTAGAGTATTAAGGTCCAACAATCAAAATCTATTAGAAGTATATAAAACAACTAGTCCCCAGGCAAAATCTTCTGTCTTATGGCCTTGCATGCCTTTGGAACTCCTACCACCTTCCATTCACACCACCCCAACCATTTTATATTTAAAAGATCTCTTCACTCACATCTAGTATCCTAGTGGGAATGCTCCCCACATAACTAACACTTGCAAACTCCATCTTCTTTCTTCCTCTGTTTCCTCCTGCAACTTTCCTAATTACTCACCCTAACTCATACATATTATTATTCCTACAATAATCAGAAAGAATATACTAGGCCACACTTCCCAAGTATTGCTTCCCTAATACGTTATTGCTTCTCAGTACTTTTGTGCATTGCTTCCTAATATGTTATTATTCCTCAATATTGTCATGAAATGCTTCCAAATATGTTGTTATTTCTCAGTGCTTTTGTGTTAAATTTCCCTTTAGTCTGTATTACCTATTAATTTCATCACTAGATTGTACTCGCTCTAGTTGTATTATTTGCAAATTGTTATTTCTTGTATGATTAACTTGTAATTGTATAATTTGTATATCTATTAATAACCTACTTAGTTTTGGAGCTTTTCTCCCCAGGACTCCATAGAAAACGCGTTCATTTGGCCCAATGGACTATCCTGGCAAACCAACTGCAAATAAAATAAATAAAACTGTCATATGCATTTCAATACCCAAGCTTATACATTATCTAGTCATGTAAATATTCTCTGCATGGCAACAATGAAAAGGCTTTCAATGCTGGTAATTCTTTAACAATATACTTACTAAAGCTTACTTGCATCTTACAATATCCGACAAGCTTACTAAAGCTTACTTGCATCTTACAATGTCCGACAAGCTTACCTGATGTTCATTAAACCATGGCTACTTAAACAGAGCAACAGGGCACTGTGACAGCATACAGTTCCAGAATAAGAAGCATAAATCAACAGTACAAAAATCTGATAGAAAACCAGAACATTTTGCAAAATCAAGGACAGATGAAAAGCCACGGTCATTTGTGATCTACTTTGGATGGGAATACTCTGCACACTTACACTGCATAACTGCTCCTTGCCTTCCATGGACACATCCAGAGCCACTACAATGGGGAGTGGGGTGCAATAAGTATGTCACAATTTGAAATGTCTCTGGCTGACAGTGATGGATCTGACACTCATACCTCTCAACTTCAGAGCAAGAAATCTGGACAAAGCCATACATAGAACTAGAAGTGTGACACAAGCCCAAAAATAAGGCCAATTTTAAATATTGCTCTTATAACTTAAATAGAACAGGTAGATCTTGCATTAGTACAAATTTTCTGAAGGGTATGAAATCTGAAACTCAAATGTCTGCCATTATTTTCTAACTTCAATCTTTAATGACTTGCCACTAATTTGCCAGAAAACCACAATTTTATGAAAACGGACCAAAATGTGATGCAAAATACCTGTCAAAAAGGGACACCTTTTAATATTAACAGTTAACTTGAAGCTAACAAATTAAGAGCATCCACATGCATTTCTGAAATAAAGGTAATCTATAAGTGATCATTACAGTTATATATAATTGTAAACCCTCCACATTTTCTTCCAAAATTGCCATTTTGGAGGGGGGATTATTAGGGAGAGCAACATTTTGAGCCATAATTGGGGACAATTGAGATGTTTGGATATTCCTAATCTACAAAGTGATTTGCGTACCTCTCAACCTCTTAATGCAGGAAATCTGAACAAGGCCAAATATATTGGGGAACATACAAACTACTAAAAATTGCTCTTGTATAAACGTAAAGACAGTCTTGCATTAGCATGCATTTTTCTGAAGGTTATGACATCTGTAACTCAATGTCTGTCATTTAACGGCTTCATTCCTAAATGATTTGCTAGAAAATCACAAATTTGAGGAACAAACCAAAAATAAGCAGCAAATATCTATTCATTCTGCAAATATATGGACAACTGAGAGGTATAGTTCAACCAGGGCTGTCTGAGCTTGCTACCCCCCCCTCACAAAATCATGGTCAAATGGAGCCTCCCCCCTGCAGCCATTCCAATGTCCCATTCCTTGGTTATTTTGCCCCATTTATCATAAACACTAATGTGCATACTGCTTTACTTCTGCGATGATTTAGGATTTCATTTGAAAGTTTTATTTTGCATTTTACAGCACAAACCCTAATACATATCTGTTAAAGCAATGCAGTCTCACAATGAAAATAGACCAACATTAAAACTTCTCTGCTCTTGAAACTCGCATGCATTGAAACAGCACTGAAACCCACTTTCAGAGAAAATACATTTTGCCAATGGCAAATATTAACTCTGGGCTGTCTACAAAATCATAGGCCCCTCGAACATAACATACACGTGCTCTTTGATACACCTTCCTGACTGTATTACATTATATTCCTTGTACAATACAGTACAGTTGTTAGAGGGCATTTTAAATTTATTGTTTTGAACATTTTCCAGTAAACAATGAAACAAAAGCATCCACCAATGACAAAACTGCCCAATTCAGAACATTTCCACCATAAAAGTCTACTCAAGTCCACCAGTATCAGTAAAAATATACACAATCTCTGAAGTAGTAAACTCCACATTGAAAAAATTGTAACTAATAAAGAGGTTGCTGCTAGCAAACACTTTATATGTCATTGTTTAATCTACAAATAAAGTGCCTGTTACCCTTGAAGAATAAATTGCTTTTTTGCATGCAATAAAAAATGAAAAGCTAGAAATACGGCAAATAGGAATGGATAGCAAACTGTTAACAGGTTCATAGTTACTAGGTATCTTTGCCAAAAGACTGCAGCATCCACCCCCTTTACAACACAATACAGCATCAGCAATGCATTTGCCTACTGTGGGAGTAGAACCCACAGCCTTCAGCATCTAAAGCAAGTACACTATCTGTTGTGCTATTAACAATGCAAGCAGACTAAACACAAGCAGCACTAAACTTTTGCTCCCTGCAGCTCTCAGCTCAAAATCTACTCGACACTCAGCTGTATCTCTGAACTTTTCAGCACAAGAAATCTGGAAAAAGCCAAAATTTATTGGGGACAAAAGGCCAAAACCAGGGACACATTTTAAACATTGCTTGTATAATGTTTGAAAGTTGCTAGAATAAAATGCTCGTTACCACCATGCATTTCACTGCCCGTCGCCTTCAGGGGGGGGGTGCCCAAACAGTCAAGTCAGAACATACCACTACGCCAAATCAACTGTTTTGTGATAGAGGTAGACTGAAACTTGAATAGCTACCATTTAGTGAATTCAGTTCTCACCATAGCACAGTTGTCAACCTCTTAGCACAAAAGACCTGAACAAAGCCAATAATGGGTGACTACTACAACCACCAAACATTCAGTGAATTCAGTTCTCACCATAGCTCTCAACCTCTTAGCAAATAACACGGACAAAGCCAGTAATGGGAGAATATAGCCCCCAAACATATTCAGTGAAAGCAGTTCTTACCATAGCTCTCAACATTAGCAAAAACCTGTGCCAATAAATACCTGAACAAAGCCAATACTGGGTGAATACAGCCCTCAAACATATTCAGTGAATTCAGTTCTTACCATAACTCTCAACCCTAGCACAAAACCTGGATGAAGCCAATAATGGGGGGAATACAGTCCCAAACACTACCTAAACAAAGCCAATACTGGGTGAATACAGCCCCCAAACATATTCAGTGAATTCAGTTCTTACCATAACTCTCAACCCTAGCACAAAACCTGGACAAAGTCAATAATGGGGGGGAGGTACAGTCCCAAACACAGGGATACATTTCAAATATCCATCTTGTACACTTTTTGCTAGAATAAAAGCTTTTGTTACCATGCACTTTCTGAAGAATATGAAGTCTGACAAGTGTGTCCATTTTTTTTAACTTTTGTTAACCAGGAAAGTCTGACTTTGAGAAAAAAAAAAAAAGCTAAGTTTTAGCAGAGGCCCAGGCAGCCAAGAATAAAACCAGAGAACATGTAGCTGTCAGGCAACAAGGACACAAATGCAGAAACCACAGATTTTATGAGGAACAGAAAAAGTATGAGGGAAAATCCTGCAACATTTTTACAAATGGTGGTGGGTAGGGAATTCAGGCTCTTGCCACTTGGGCCCAAGGTACAGGGTTCAAGCCTTATTCACTACCCACCACCATGTACACCTGGGCATTTTACACACACACACACACACACACCCAAGCGCTTGCTAAGTGTCCCATCTTCCGTTTGTTTCAGGTCAGGTCCGCTCACAAACCTCACTGGGACTTCTTTCTTCTTAAGGAGAGCGTAAAAAAAAAAAAAAAAACTTTTTGTAATTATCTAATTCAGGGGTGCAAGTGCACCCCTGCACCCTTGAGCCTTCACCTATCTTCACCCAGTCTTCACAGTTTCACAATAAATATTTGATTGGTAGTGCTGCATCCTGATCTGCTCTCCATCACTAACTCTCAAAATACATCAGGAGCCTGCTTATATTCAAACTCTATAGCTACCCTCTGGAATACCCTCCCACATGCTGTCAGGCTTATTGAGAACCAACAGGCATTCAAAATATATCTAAGAAAACACCTCTCAACATCCTCTCAACATCCTGACTTTGTAGCTGTACATCTCAGGGAAAATTATAGCATATTTACTTCTTTTTCCTCTTCTATACCTCTGCTCTCCTCTATTCTGTTACTGACATTCACTCAATCTTCGCCCACCCTACCTTCTACATTTCTTAACTCTTTTACTGCACATTTCTTTTGTATATTATAATTATATCAACCTTTTGCTTTTCACCTTTTGTAAATAACTCAGTAGTCTGTATTGTGACATCAATCCCACTGCATAGTTATTTAACTATAGCTGTACAGAATATTATTAGTATAAAAAGCCTAACTACTTTATGTGTAGTTACTATCTTATCTATTTTGACATTCTAAAATTTATTTTAATTGCATTCTGCTTGTCATTATTGATATTGCATAACTTAAAAGATTTTCCTGGGGATTCAATAAACTCGGTGTAGGCTTAGCTTGAAGCCTGCACAGAGTTTACATTTTTGCATGGTGAGCAGCAGTGCTAATTGCATATGGATGCCATGTGCCATGTTTAAACAAAAACAAATGTGATTTCATGTAAAGCAACACTGATAGCAGCAGACATGTAAACCTGTTTACCTACAGGCAAACTAGGTCTGCACCTGTGCAAAATGACACAATGATTTCCAGGGTTATTAAGAAAGCAATGTATATAGTTTCAACACATTTCATGACCGTGTATACAGTGCAGAGTATTGTGGAAACCTGTTTCAGGCATACATCAGTAAAAGTACATAGACTGCATTATAAATAGTCAGGGGAACTGTGTGTATTGAATGGGGACACAGATGATTTGTAAGAATGAACACAGTAAAAGAAACAAGTGAAATAGGATAAACTACAGCAGATGAGGGCATGTCAATGAAGACAGTTACAGTATGAACTCTAATCACATATCAACATGATACAGTATGGACTGCACAGTGAATGCATATGTAGAATGCACTGTCACCCAGGATGATGCTACAATATAAACAAGAAATGATTGACATCAACAATTGGCTTAGCCTCTAGTGTCAGCCCAGGGGGATTAAGTATCTTTCAACCTGGAATGATAAGGTTGACTGGCCACACTGCTTTGCCAGAGATGGTTTGCATCTAAGTCCTCTAGGCTGCCTGATACTGGAAAAGGCACTTGGCTCCCCATAGTTCATTTTTCAGGCAATGTCAAAGTAACAGAAGTTCAAATGTAAAAAAAAAATCCATTGGAGGCATTCTCAAGGTTCTGCTGCTTAATGCTAGGAATCTACACATGCAGCTGCACTGGAGGAAATTGCCAACCTGCTAGCTGTAGCTGACAGATTTGGTACAAACTTCAACCCAATGGACCCACAGGCCATACCCCAGAGCCTCTCTGACAGCAGTCCTCTGCCAAGTATCTCTAGAGATCAGGTCATAGCTGCATGCTCCAATTCTAAAAACATGGCGTCAGTGGTACCAGATACCCAGATTGCTTACTAAGCAATATAAAACAGGACCTAGTTGACTCACTTAGCATCCTCTTTATCCACAGCCTGAGAACTGCCTTTGTTCCAGCAGAGTAAAACAGCAACAGTAAACCCTTTGCATAAAGGTGGGCCATCAACCAACCCTGGGAACTATAAACCCATAAGTCTAACCAGTCTCATCTGCAAGAGAATGAAAAGAATCATCATGGACATTATCAACAAGGACATAGGTGACCTTCAAACTCTAAGCCCAAACCAATTTGGCTTTGATAAGGGTAGATAATGCTTATTAAACCTAGTAGACTTTTTCCAGAAAGTCACCAAAGACCTTGATGAAGGTAAGACAGCACATATCAACTATCCTGACCTGGCCAAGGCTTTTGATACAATTCTCTACTCGGGTATCATTGTGAAATTCACCCAGCTGGGTATTAACCCTTAAGTCAATAGATGGATAGCCATTTGGTTCACTGACAGAACACATACTGCCCAAGTTGGTGACTCAACCTCTACCAGCACAGCCATCACCAGTGATGTCCCACAAGTATCCGTGCTGGGGCCTTTACTGTTCAGAATATATTTATTGTAAGTCCTGGCTACAATTGATGGCCTTTGGCTTAGCAATATTACTGATGCTTGCAAACTGGGTGCAATCATTGAGTCTGCCAATGATGATAACATATTAAAGGAGGGTCTAACACAAAATAATAATTGATGCCAAAGCTGCGGTCTACAACTAAATGCAAAAAGTGCTATTAATATTGCCTTTGACAAAGTGGAATTCCCCACTAATTACTGTATTAGTAACACCCACTCCCCAAACTCCAACCCAGTGGTGTGAGACCTGGGAACACAGGTAGATAGCAATCTGAACTTTGAACAAGTTTTGACAGTGGTAAGAAAAGTGTTCTATATTATGCACCTCATAAGTAAGGGCATCACATCCAGGTCTGAGGATAACACCACTGTAGTTGACCCTCAGCAGAACATTAATAGAGTAAAATGCTCTCTATTGCATATACATCACCAGGCACCTGCAGCAGCTCAAGAGACCAGAGGGTTTCTCAACAAGAAAATACAGAGCCTCCAAACCATGCCATGATGTACATGGAATGACTGAAAGCCCTGTCACTGTATTCTGTATCATATTGGCTTCTGAGAGGTGACTTGTGCCCAGCCTACAGGGCAGTCTCTGATCCTGCCCTAATGTAAACATTGCTCATCTGCAAATCTAATGGCACAAGAGTCAGTCATTCTAGGGATCTTAACCTACCCTGTAACGTTAACAGAACATGCTTGAGAGACAGATATATCTCCAGAGACTGCCACTCTTCTAAAATCAACTTCCAAATCATGTGAAGCAGTGCTCCTCAATGACTATATTCAAACACAACCTCGACAAATGTGTGGGAGACTGCAAATTCACCCTGGGATGTGGCACATATCTTCTTTAAATTTTCTTTAAATTTAAATCATCTTTTTTAAATTTCTAGTCTCCTACCATGACACAAGTGCTCTTCAGCAATTACATTCTGCTTGCTGAGCACACTCAAGCAAACCTGCAGTCTGTGGCTACCACTCCACCTATACAGTATAAGAAGGAATCAGTACTGCAAACTAAACAAGGATATACATTTTGAGCCTCAAGAGCAGGAGCACACTTAAGCAAATCTGCAGTCTGTGGCTACCACTCCACCCATACAGTATAAGAAGGAATCAGTACTGCAAACTAAACAAGGATATACATTTTGAGCCTCAAAAGCAGTGTCAGTCAACCCAGGCATTCTACTTGTATGTTTTATGAGAGCGAAGCTATTACATTAGCAGTATTTCTTAGTAGTTCTCAGCGTGCTAATAAACTTGACTGTTGTAGCCTTGTGCCCCCCCCCAGCTAGTACAGTAATCCTAACTGTCCAATAGACAGCATACATTTAATTCAGATCCCTGTGACTAAAGTAACCATCAAGCAGCCCTCTCAGTGCTTTTTGCCTTAGTTTGTATCACTTGGAGGCCCACCTATTTATTTGCATCTCTATACATTCCCCTTCATTGCTAATGTATCTCCCTACTTTAATCTGTGCACACACTGGTTACTAATCAGCAAGTCAATATGAAGACACACTCCCAACCTTAATAAACTTTGCTGTCTCTTCTCTCCTTCACTTTACATGTCGTTTGACTTATTACTTACCCCCTCTGAGGCCTTCATTGATTTCCACTGATTGCCTCTCTGGTTTCTTTGCATTCCACCTGGTTTACACCCCTTGTGCTAGCTCCCTCCCCCAATACTAAGTCTATATTAGAATCCTGCTGTTCATGGAGCCATCTTTAAATTTCTCGTCTTCCACCAGGACACAAGTGCTCTTCAGCAATTACATTCTGCTTGCTGGTAAGCCATTAGACCTCCAGAATTTGTTTAAAGTGTTCAGATTTGTAAAGTAATACTTTTTTCTCTTGTCTTGGTGGGTTCTGCCCCACTCTGTTTGCCCTCGCTAATGCTCGGGTTCTCTCCGCTCCCCTGCCCTGCCCCCTATTCCCTCCCGTCCCCACTACCTCTACATTTATAGTAATCACAGCCACACCCACAGCTCACCTCACATCACCTCCACCAATCACAGCTCCTCAAATCATATCACATTATACCACACCAACTTGCTCCACACAAAATTCTCCCAATCACTCTCATTCCCACTAGGCATTTTTTACATCACCCACACTACTTCCCCATCTACATATAGTGCAACCCTATAATTCCTATTCAGACCCCCCACCTAGAACCAACTTAAACTTTATAACCATGACTATCACACAACTAAGTCTAGTCTGTCTTCTCATAATTCTTTACAACACCACAAGTTATCACTCTAGCAATATCCCTAAACTTAGTAGCACAACACTACATTATGCACTCTCATATACAGACACCACACATTATAATAATATCTGCCCACAATTTTTCAAGAACTACATTATGGACCAATTCAGAACTAAACACATATGCTCTCATTCCTACTCCAAAAAAACACAATACTTTCTCACACTCCTCACCAAACTCCAACATCTGTATCACCATTTTAACACCAGGCTCACCATAAGTGGGGATATCCACCCAAACCCAGGCCTAAATCCATCCTGTTCAACACAAACTGTTCCAACACAAATGTCAGAACATAACACCCCCACTATCTTCATCCCTGGGCAAATCAACAACAGCAGCAAAACCAACCATCTTTTAATGCTAAATATTAATATTAGAAGTATCAAAAATAAAATTTCTGAACTCCAGGCCACAATAGCACACTACCCCCCAGACATAGTTGCTTTAACAGAAACCTGGCTAAAGGAAAACAAAGCTAACTCAGAAGTTCTCCTACCAGCTACAATATCATTAGACAAGACAGACCACTTCATAAAGGGGGTGGAACTGCCTTACTGTACAAGTCCAACTTAACTGTATGTTAATTACCAAACTCCTACCCCTCCCCCAATAATTGGGACATACTTATCTCACAACTTGAACTTCACCCAAAAAAGGTCATCACCACAATTGTGATCTATATTCCACCTGGTAATACACCTGCTAGCCCTGAAGACTTCTTATCCTGGTGTTCTTCCACATACTCACAAGAAACCCTTATTCTGGGGGACTTCAACCTAGATTGGTTCACCTGTATATCAGAACCACCAAGTAATCTAATAAATCTCCATGGCTACCAGCAGCTAATCCAAATTCCAACTAGATGTGATAAAAAATCTAAAAGGGAATCCATCCTTGACTGTGTCCTAACTAACAACCCCACATTGTGCCCTCACACAGTCAGTCTCCCAGGCACCTTAAGTGACCACAGCATAATATACTTTATATGTAGTAGAACAAGTATATGCAAAATCATTAACTATATATCCACTAGAAACACAAAAAAAATCTCTCCTGAGGTCCTCAACACTTTACTCTGTAACTGACTGAACCCCCCCCCCCCACTAAAAACCCTCCCACTTGACCAGGCTGTAGCATATTTCAACAAAACATTTCTACAACACCTAGGCACTGTCGCTCCATTGCGCAAAATCAAGGTTAGAACCTCTTCAAACCCCTGGCTCAGTAAAGAAACCAAACAAATCCTCAAGTCCAGAGACACTGCCTGGCTTTACTATAAAAAAAAACAAAGAAACACAAAGCCTAACTAAGTACCAAGAACTGCGCAACCATGCAGAAAAATGCATTAGGCTGGACAAAAAATCTTACTACACAACATTACAAACTAAATACTAACACAGCCCCCAAAAATTTTGGAAAAATGTAAACCAGCTATTAAAATCCACCCAAAAGGCTACCACTAAACCAACCACCCCTGACACTAAAGTTCCCATCGAAACACAATTCAGCTCCCACTTTATGAACTCAATTCTATCCTTAGTATCATAGGACAGTTCCTTCCTCACTATCCCCCCAGAACACAAATAACACTAATACAACCTTTAGCCTCAAAACAATTTCCACCACTTCAATCAAAAGCATGCTCCCCAAACTAAAAACCTCATCAACAGCAGCTGACCTACTCCCCAGCTATTTCTTGAAACTCACAGCAGATGCTATTGCTATCCCAGTCTCCACTCTCATAAACAGATTGATTGTTGAAAACTATGTGCCCAAGCTCTGGAAAATATCCTATGTTACACCCATACATAAAGGCGGGACCTCTACTGAACTTAATAACTACAGACCCATTGCTTTACTCTTCCCCCTGGCCAAAATCCTAGAAAAATGCATCCATACCCAGATGCTAAACTATCTCCTAGACAGCAACATCCTGTCACCTACTCAGCATGGTTTCAGACCTGCCCATAGTACCACTGCAGCCATACTCTGCTTCACAGACACAGTAAACCATCTCACAAATGAAGGCCTACAGGTGTCAACTATTTTTTTGGATATGTCCAAAGCATTTGACACAGTCTCACACCAAATTATGCTAAACAAACTAAACCAATATCACCTATCAAATTCCACTCTTACCTGGTTCCAAAGCTACTTAACTGACAGGTACCAAGCTGTGAAATGGGAAAATTCTCTCTCTCCTCAGCTGTCCATAACTATAGGAGTCCCACAGGGTTCTATCTTAGGACCACTACTATTTACAGTCTTCACAAATGATCTCCATACTTCCACACAGCATGCATCTATCATTCAATATGCAGATAACACTACCTTAATCTGTGCTGCACAAAACACTCCCACCGTCCTGCAAGCAACTCAACTAGCATTCTCTGATATTGAAAACTACCTTACCAAAGCCCAACGTATCCTCAATCCAAAGAAAACTCAGTTTATGATTATAACTAGTTCTAACAAAAACACTGATAACAGTCAATTCACTATCTACTCTACAAATGCTACTCCAATTACTCCAGTGGCACAGGCTAAGCTATTGGGAATAACCATAGACTCCCACCTAAAATTTGATAGTCATCTCACCTTAACTATTAAAAAAATACATGTCAAATTGGGATCACTCTACCATATCAAACCATTTCTCACCAACAACACAAGATCAGCCATTGCTCGCTCCCAACTTCTATCCACCCTACTCTATGCATCTCCCATTCTGACTAATCTGAACAAAACTGAAATAAGCAAAATGGAAGCCTGCTATAACAGAATTGCCTGCTTTGCTGCAAATTGCTCATATAGAACTCATCACTGTACTGCTTTGAGACAGCTCCACTGGCTTGAACTGCCCAACCTCTTAACCTACAATCAGCTCTGCCTCTGTCATTCTATCTATTACCTTCCCAATAAGTGTCCTGCCCTGAAAAACCTAGTACAACATCACTCAGTAAAAAGGCCTCTTAGATCATCAAGCAAACTACTATTAGAAGTCAACAACAGCTGCAATAGCTTTGGAGATGCGCTATATAGTAGTTCAGTGGCTAAAAAATGGAACTCTGTCCCCACTAGCATTCAAAACACATCATCCAAAGCCTCCTTTAAAGACCTCATCAGGCAACATCTCAAGCAAAGTTGGCAGTGCCATGATTGCTCCCCAGGCTAGTGAAAGAGGATAAGGTATACATACTAAATCTAGAGTACTTGATAATAGTTTTCAATCTTATTCACAAACACTGGTTAATCTAAAATGTATGTACTGTACCTGTATACTATGTATGTATTCTACCTATGTTCCAAATTTCAGCTGTACACCACAAATCTATTAATTACCTTTATTTTTAAATTAATATTTTTTTATTTGTTCTCTCCACTGTAACTGGTGACGTGCCGCATACCACTGTAAAAACACATCTTTTGTAATTTGTGTGTATACTGAGCATGTCTTAATAACTAAATGTATCTGTAATTTTTCTTTGTGGAGCTTTTCTCCTCGGGTCTCTGCTGAAAAAGGGCCTTTTCGGCTCAGTCAGTCACTCCCAGTTAACAAATGTAAAATAAAAAAAATAAAAATAAAATATGTCCCTCATGGACAGGGATAGTCAGTCTTGACCATATACTTAATCTGCAAATTACATCCACCTAGTAATTAAGGACAATTGGGGCTACTTGGGATGAACATAGCTAGGACTGAAGGGGCTGTAAGACCACTAGCCTAGTAACCTCCTGTGAATCTATGAACCTAATTCAACATTTTATGAACCTATTTCAACATTTCTCTGAGGGGATATTACTACAGCTGTTATAGAAGGAGCATGCAAAGTAATGGCAGCCATGGTCATCAATACATTAGCATGCATCCACACTTCAATATAGCATTATGTCAATGACAGCAACATTGCCATGTCAAATGATTATAGGGTCATAGGACATTATTAGGCTGATGGCCAACATCACATGAAATCGTAGCCATTATTATAAAATGAAAGTAAAAATGTCTATATGTATATTTTTGAAAATAGTAAGACTATTGTGTATATTTGTTGGATTTCATTACAGTCTGCCACTGCCCATGTGGGACATGTGCCCCACACTATGACAGAATTAGCAATCATACATGCAATGGTTTGGGGGTGGCTTGTATAGACTCATGGAAGGACTCTGCTTCATGATGTGTATACGCATATTTTACATGAGGACATCTTGTACTCCTCTGCAGGAAGACTGCCATGTGGCCAGATGACAAAAGAGGATGCATGGGGCTATGGGAATGGTACCCCAAGTGGTAGTGAAATGAAGAGCTATTCCAAAATCACACAGTGACCATAATGTACCAGCAGGCAGACACACTTCAGTACACTCGGCCTGATGTGAACATTACACCTGTATAAGCATAGAATATGACTGCCATGCAATGTCACAAAAGCAAAACTACATATGTTTGACTATAACACTGTCACATTGCAGTTTACAGAGTATGATAGCATCATTGTATGTATGAGGAGAACATTTAATGAGCACTGTAGGGCATAGATGTGGAGTCACATCCCTGTGTAAATTTGTTTCATAAGTGATAGTTGTATCTGTAGACATGCAAGTATCTTGCTGTCAGATTAGAACACCTATATGTGTAGTTAATGTAGATTGCAAATACAGTAGTTAATGGTAATTCCACAGCACAGGTTTGTCTTGAATACTGTAACAGTGCATGTTACACAGGATGACATAATCATTGTATCCTATAACAAGTTGTTTGTAGGAGTGTTGGCATAGCTGTGAACTCACATATTGTTCTAAATTTACCTATTTATAGAGCACATTACTTAGCACAAGCATCAGAGCAAAATTCTAGCTTTTATAGTGTTGGCGAATATGTTATAGCTGATGATATTGGCAGATTCTGGTGAGATGAAGATGGCAATAGCAGTGTCTGATATGCTGCTGCAAAATGCTCTCTAATGTCAAGCAAATAAGCAAAAACACACACACACATACACACCAGTTGACTATAGTGAGAACAGAAACCCTGCCTAAGTACACCAACTAGAAATCTCTGTATTTAACACAAGCACTGCAGCACAAGTCTGAGTTGGAGAGTGTAAGACAATGCTTTATAAGTGATAACATCAACAGTATCTGGTGAGAGGAAGATGGAAGGTAATAGCAGTATCCCACAGTCTGGTGTAAAATGCTCTCTTTAAGGTCAAGCAAGTGCACAAACACAGACACACCAGCTGACTGCAGTGAGAACAGAACCTTCCTCATCTAAATACACTGACTACATACATTTGCATTTAATGCAAGCACCATAGCACATGTCTGACATTTATAAGGTTGCAGGACAATTTATAGTGGATGACATCATCCCTGGATGTTTGAGAGAAGATGTTGGGAGGCCTGAATGAAATGGATGTGTAGGCATAGGCATGCCCAACTGTCAATATATTGGTACACCATGATATTTTAGTGATGACTGCCAGATAAACCATTATGCTTTTCTGAGAAAACACACACACACACACACACACACACACACACACACACACACACACACACACACACACACACACACACACACACACACACACACACACATACACACCAGTTGACTGCAGTGAGATTGGAACCCATACTGAGCTAAGTATACAGAGTAGAAAATTCAGTACTTAATGCAAGCATCATGGCACAAGTCTGACTTTTACAAGGCTGCAGAACAATTTGCAGAGGGTGACATCATCATAATTTGATAGAAGATGTTCGGAGGCCTGAATGAAATGGATGTGTAGGCATGTCCAACTGTCAAAATGTTGGCATTCCTATTTCAGGATACACAGTTATGTTCTTCTGACTAAATAGACCAGTGGGCTGTAGTGAGACTAGAACTCCTACCTTAGTTAACAGACTAAAGAACTCAGTTCTTAGTGCAAGCACCACAGCACAAGTCTGACTTTTATAAGGATGCAGAACAATTTATAATGGATAACATCATCACTGGATGTTTGAGAAAAGATACTGGGAAGTTGGAATGAAATTGATGCTTAGGTATGTTCAACTGTCAAAATGTTAGTCACAATTGCAGGATACACAGTTATGTGCTTCTGACTAGACTGACACACACTAGTTGAATGCACTGAAATTAGAATCCTTATTTAACTACAAAGATTAGATAACTCTGTACTTAATGAAGCACCACAGAATAAGTCTGACTTTTACAAGGTTGCAGAACAATTTAGTGGATGGAATCATCATTGGATGTTTGAGACTAGATGCTGGGAGGCCTGAATGAAATGGATGTGTATGCATGTCCAACTTTCAAAAATATTGGAACTCCATGGGATTTTAGTGATGGCTGGAGGATAGACAGTTATACTCTTTCAACTAGGCAGCACCCACACACCAGTTGACTGCAGTGAGATTAGAACTCATATCTAACTAGGTTTACACACTACAGAACTCAGGACTTAATGCAAATGATATGGCACAAGTTTGACTTCTGCAAGGCTGCAGGACAATTTATAGCAAATGACATCATCACTGGATGTTTATGAGAAGATGTTGGGAAGCCTGAATGAAATGGATAGCTAGTCATGTACAACTGTCAAGATAATAAAGATCTGCATGTTACCAGATTTGATGAGTGCGCAAATTGAAGCATTTGCTGTTGTATTTCCAACGTGCAGGTGTACCATAAATAGACAGCTGCGCAAACTATATGCAAACATCTGTCCGGATTACTACAATTATTGGAAAATCTGAATGTGTACTGACAGTATATGTGCATGGTATATAATAAAACATTTTATTTATTTCTGTAGTGTAGTTGATATATTTGTGAACAAGCACTAATAGAGCAAGTTTCAAGTGCATGGGTGCAGGTAACAGATGGCTTTGTTCTTCCTCCTGCACACATGTCTTCTTTCCTTAAAAAGTGCCCTCTCTTTGTTTATATTTTGACACGCACTTTCATGAGATGAAGGCTAAATGTACAGTAAACATAAGTAATACATGTTATTGTGCACCTCCATATCATACTATCAAGCAGCGGGCTCCTATCAGACAGTCGAACTTCTGCAAGTTCAAACCTCATATGGTCGAGATCATAAGTTTGAATTTGCAGAAGTTTGAGCATTTCAACGGAAATCTCCGTAAGGGGAGGTTTCCATTTTGTTCAATGTGGTGTGATCTCGTAGTTGGTATATTTAAGTAGCAGGGGGTGTGGGGGGGGGGCTTACAAGAGTTTATTTTGTTTTGTTTTCTTTTTTTGTTTTTTATCCATAGTCAAATTTTTTAACTTCGAACAGGATGGTTTGAACATTCCGTGTTCAAAGTTATTAAACTTTGACTATATAATATAGACCCTCAAGCAGCTGGTTTGTGCAATCAATGTCAAGGTGTTTTGCATGCAAGATATACATTTCTACTGCTTTCTCTGTTTGTGCATAGTTAAACATTGAGCAGATGTGAGCTTCAGTGCTAAAGGTATGACAGTTCTGACTACTGAGTGAATGAAACACACCTGCTGCTTAACTGACTGTGGCAGCAGGTTTAAATGCAATGACACATTTGTCTTGGAGCCCAGCTGATATAGGGTTCAAATCCAGATGTATGTAACAGTTTTAGATAATATTTATAATGCAATGGAAGTGTTATTTATTCTGCATTTACTGTGTGTTACATTAGAGCAGTGTGTTAAGCAGCATTGCATGAAGGTAACCACACCATTGAAGAGACGTTCTGTGCTGCTAGGCATTGGTGTGTGATGCCATATTCCACCCAAATACAATGGCCAAAAAGTGAAGGGCTCCACTGCTGTTTTGTACTTACATATATTGTGTGATTCTAATTTTTGACCAGATTAAAGGTGTTAAAATGGGGTAGATAGCAAAGTGGTGAAATGGGCGGTAAGCGACGGGAAGAACTAAGGGAGACCAGTATAGGAATATGGAGAAGGAAGGAAGGATAAAACCATCACTTACCACTTCTTTGACAGTGTAACATGAAAATATGTACAGACAATTGGCTGAATTTGGACTGCCAATTCAAAAAAGATGGGTGACAACAAAGAAATTATGTTGTATAGCCAGTCGGGCCAAATCAAGTATGTCAAGAAGATGTGTGCAAAGTGGAGATCTATGTATGGGATGATTTTTTTTTGGTGAAACAGGTGACCATTTTTTTACTTTTACTTCAGTAAGAGAGGAATGGTGGGTAAGGGCCACAGGTATTTCTGGGTCAGATAGGTAGGGTAGGTGAGGAAGCAGATGCAAACAAGCAGGACAAACAAGACACAACATATGAGGGACATGACAGGTTGTGAGACACCATGTTTGGGGATAGAAGGGGACAGCAGATGCTCATGCCATCAAACTTGGGGACAGTGAGAATCTAGTCCTTACCCACAGGACTGTCATCAGCATCCCCTTACTCCACTGGCTGTTGGAGTGCTTGATGTCTTCTTCTATGGACCATAACAGAGAGCAGCCTTTCCATCCTATGTAGGCATGCATCACTAGTGCTCTGCAAGGTCCTGCGTACCAACTCTATCTTCTCCTGATGGGTGATAAAAGCCCCACTTCCTTAGTGCTCCCAAAGGGTAGCACAGCACCAGCTGCCAGGGTAGTGCTACCTGAGGGTACAGATAGTACAGGGGTAGCAGAGGCAGTACTTGCAGGTTGTGTCCCAGATGAGGTGAGGGTCATTGCCGGAGCGAGTAGAGTGAGGGCAGGCTGATCCACTGGGGTTGGCCTACATCCCTGTAATGTAAAGCATTTTGTGATTTGTCAGAGATGAATGACATGGAACATTTTGATGACATATAGAAGTAAAGAAACTGATTTATGTAATTATTTTTAAAGGATTTTATTATTGTATATTTGTTAGTTGTGGTATTTGAACCCTGCTACAGTTGACTTATGCTATAGACTGAAGCATGTATGCTTGCTTTTACAGTCTGGATTTGCATACTTATTTTGCTATGACTGTATAGAAAAGAAATACATTTAAAAACTACAGTAATACTTTTTTTGTGTTGCATACATAAACCTTGCTTCCCTCAGTCTCTCTATATACTTAACATAGGCCTCTCTATTCACCATAATCTCTGCATTAGCTGTGGAATAAAGAGAACAGAACAACAGAAGGGCATTATGCATACCAGTCTTGCCTATATGCAGCTTACTATCTACCATAAATGCTGTTTAGCAGTATACATTCACAACTGTGGGATGTTACAAGTCGTGAACTCATCCAACCACTGGTTGAGTGTATCCCTCTTGCACTTTCTCCAGTCATTAAAGTGCTGCCTATACTGTCCTCCAATGCAGGGAATGCCAGTTCTAATGGAGACAGCCTTAAACAGATGATTCCAAGCCTCAGAATTGTACTGAAAGCCAATAAAGCCCTCCTACAAAAGCTGTCATCTTTGGTGCTTTACAAGGAGTTCATTGAAGATTCTGGACTCCTCAACACCCTACCTCTGGGCCCTAAATTGGGCACCTTCATTTCTGCTGCCAGGTATGTCTAACAAGGGAGAACAGCAATAGCTAAGAATGATTTCACACCAATGCATATTATCACATTTACTGGTAGTGTGCAAACCCAAACAATGATGCCAACCATATTTTATGATGTTAAGCTGCAAGTAACAGTGCAAGACAGAAATGGAAGTCATTTTGGAACTTGGAAGGTTAATCTGGCAGTTGGCATTAGCTTGAGGGTTGTTTGCTGTTGTAACTGATAGGTAATTTACTGTACTGGGGGCATAGATTTTATAATCTGACACATTTTTGTGTGGCTTTACACACTAATAAAATTAATTTTTAAATGTGGGATTCAAACCTATGCATATGGGATGATATATTTTCTTCCCCAATGGTGATTTTTCATCCTTGCTACAGAAGATGTTTTTCTCAGATGTAATCATTATTTATATACAAATACACATGCCAGACTGAGGGGTTAACCATGTATGTGTGTGACCTGACAAGGTCCTGGTTTATGCATCCCTGTGTTTATGACTATTACTGAAGTCTGAAGACCATCCAAGACCAGAGAACACAGTTATTAGAGAAACATATTAGTCAGTATACCATGACTCATAGAAATAATTCATATGAGTTTGTTAGAATTGAGTGTACAATCCTTAATAAAATTTCATGTGAGTTTTAATACAAAGTAAAATGGAACAACAGTGAAAACATTTGCAATTTCCTGTATTAGGACCCAGGAACATCTGCATTACAGTCCAACACTTATACCTGCTGCCACAGGAATACTTAAATAAGAGTTGTATATTTTCCTATTCATTATTAACTTTTGTGTGTTTACTGCCACATAATGCCGCTTAGTGTATTTTTGCAGTTCCCAACATACTTGATAGAATGTATCCATTTTTAAATTGTCTCCTGTCTGCATCTTCTCTGCAGTTGTTCTAAACTTGCAGGTCTTGGGGAAGATTGATAACCAGATTGATAACCACCATGCAACATTGCTAAATGAAGTTGTGAGATGGAAAGCAAGAGATTCAACAATGTATCCTTTCTGAATTTGAGAATGCCTGCATCTGTCTGTTTCTTGTGTGGGCCATTAGTCCAGGTTTGCAGGATGCTAAGCATCACAGAAACAATACAAGCAAAGCCAAAGTTGTTTTAGTCTTGTGAGCAGTGTTTATTTGGTTTTGTCCTGAAACAGCAAAGGTGGGACTTGAACCATGATCTGCAGATAATATGTGCTGTGCGGCTCAATGTGTTTAGCAAATATACTACACACACAGGTGAGTCACATATATAGTTGATGTACTGGTTATCAAAAAAGTGCATTACATTACATTTATTGTGTTTATCTGTTTCCACCATGTTTGCTGTAAGCCACATGCTGGGCAAACAATGGCATTAAAATATCTATAGAATAAACACTACAAAATATAGGTTAGTAGACATGAGAGATTTTTACATAATTCTGGATTTGAACTGTCACACCAATGTACTTTACAAACACAATAAGGGTGCATTATTTCTCTTTGTACAGAAACAGCTTTGCAGCAGATAATGAAATTCATTGTGCATACAAGCAAGTACAAAATCATCCACAGTATTAACAAGACATATGGCACTTGTACCCTTCTGAGTTGTTTATACATGGATTCATTTCAGATGTAGTGCAATGAGTGATTACTCAACCATTTATGACTCTTGTTTGCAGCAATGCAGCTTTGTCTTTTCTTTGTATGGTGTTGATTCTTCTCTTATCTGAGCAGTAATCTGAGACATACAGGCTGTAAGGTATTTTTTAATCATTCTCCTTAAAATGTGTGAGGCTATTAAATGGCAATAATATACAGTTTTCAACAAATGCAGGGGAGATAGGATGCTACTGAACAGAATCTGTGAAATGTGTGCTACTTACTTCCATTTAAAAACTTGATACTATTACTTCAACAATTTGTAATTCTAACCTGTCTGAGTCACCCACTGAAGGTACGTGAGCCTGAATTGCTGTTGTGTTTTCTTACTTTCTACAAGTAATTATTCACAGTTGCTATCCATTAGCAACAAACATTGAGGGAGTGGCCACACTATGTTTATATCTGCTACACACAGCCATGATTTTGGGATTCAGCAGTTCTAATGAATTCACACCTCATTTGCATCTTCACCATGCTCACAGACCTAAATTTACACTATAAAAAGGCAACCATGTAGCTAGGGAGCCTGAAGGTGAGGAGACTTGTATATGTGGATAACACAGAAGACAATTGTTATTACTTTGGATTTATCTGTACAGAAGACTACTGATCTTGATACGGTATGATCACATTTTTCATTTATATACTGGATATTCTGAAATTTCATTAGGAAAAAAAAAAAATTATATATATATATATATATATATATATATATATATATATATATATTTACATATACATGGATCTACTTCAAATGAATGAAAGAACATATTACCGAAGATGACATTATGAGATGAAATCAGCAAAACCTTATTTTAAACAATGATTACTATGATGAAAAGTTTCACAGGGTAGGTATCCAGATGGCCAACATCTAACAGTGAAACACACCACACTACCTCAAATCCACCCAGGCAATGCACCCCCACACCCCCCTAAATAAATATGCCAACTCAGGGATCATACTGCAGTGGGTAAAAGGGGAAATTCCCCCTTGTTGACCACCTGGATACTTACCTGCTGTCCATCATAAACTTGATCCAGGTGTGTCTTTCTGTGCCAGTTGAAATATGTTTAGGACCATCATGGAGGCACAGGCATGTTCCAACAGGGCCTCTGAGTACATGCTTTGGGTTGCAGATTTGGCACAGGCAGATATGCTTGACTGCCTCCACCATGTTGCCGATTCAATGGATTGGACGAATGACATATTTGAATTATCAGTGTCCATGACAAAATGTCTGCTGGGAGGGGGGTAGCATTCACATGGGCGTAGGTCAGCCACATTATCTGATGTTAACCCATGTGGTCATGCCCCATCATGCTTCCATAGTGGCACTATTTCCACTGTTCCATCTGTGGTTGAGGTGTCCACAGCCAAACATGGCAGGCCATGGGGTTGTGGTCCTGGGCATATTCATGAGGAGACCTCATCCAGCAGACATTAGTTACATTCAGGTAGCAGCAGTACATCTGACTGTGAATGTAGAAGTGGACATACCAGTGCAACTCCTGGCAGAGCCAATTCTTGGGGTATAGGATAATGACAATGAACTGTCACCTTTACCGTGCATGGTTCATGTCCAACATACCAGGACAAAGAGCTAGCACAGTGCTTGGCTGTGTTCATGCAGGCACCCATACACTAATTTCACCTGGAATGCCCAGACTCACACACACACACACACACACACACACACACACACACACACACACACACACACACACACACACACACACAGACACTTAAAGGCCATTCTATTTCAGTGGCCATTTAATATGTTTTCCAAATGTCTGCCTGTTTTTCTTACTTACTCACACACACACTCACTACCTTTTGTGTCAGCCAAGGCCTCCTGCTCCCCCCCACACACATGCACACACACACAACACCCTGTGCAAATGATGATAATTGTGCCATATCCCTATTTTCTATCTTTTGGATTCAGGAATACATAAATCTTTTAAGAAAAAGACACATAGAATCTAGCTTCACCACATGGATCTATATCGTAACTTTATTCTGGCATCTTGGATTATCATCTTCTTGGGAATAATTCATTAGTACAAACTGATCCAATTTATATACAACAGATGTTTGAACAGTTAACAAATTGTTAATTTATCTAATTTGTGTTTGTTTGACAATGTTAATAAAGTATTATTAAAAGGGGTGAAGTTTGTCCCAACTAAAACTTCATCCCCCAGATTCACTATTCTTCCATGCAGGACTAGCTTAGTCCTGCACGGAAGCGGCTGTTTAGGAGAAGGATGGCAGCGCACCATGCATATTAATGAAGGCACGCTGCCTGAGGTCCTAATCTTACATGGAGCGTGTAAGAGTGCAGGGGGCGTGTCTGAGAGCAGAGCTCTCAGAATATACACGGTCCTGCAATGAAGAACAGCAGAAAGCCCTAAAAGAATGAACAAGACCACTCATAGGTGTCCATATACCCCAGTAACATCCCCACACATGTACAAGAGCAATAGTAAACACAAACAATATAAAGATACTTTTATTTTTTATGAAACAGATTAAATTTAACCATAGGTGCACAGTTTGCCCATCGCTTAGCTACAGTTAATGCGGCTTAAATGGCAGAAGAGGATAAAAAGGAAGATATATGCAAATGAAGATGTATAGCAATAGTGTAGAGGGCAGAGCATTCCCTTGCAAGCAGTCATTTCCGGTTCAAGTCCCACTGCAGCACATTCCATTTTCCATGTCAAATCATGTTATGACCAATATTTTTAGTTGCATAACCTACTAAATAACATATATTTGTGAACTGGAGAACTGCATTAAATGCAGATGTGAGTTGTCAGTGTGATAATGTTGCAGAGTCCACAGATAATCACATGTGCCCCATACAGTATATGTACACAGAAATCAGGGATACAAATGGAAGGTAAAATGTGTAATGAATGATAACTTCATACAGCTTCCAAATCCCCACCTTCCCAAAAACCATTAGAAATTACTGTCTGAATTAGTGCAGTGGTAAGCGGGAGTAAGCACTAGTAAGGAAGTCTAAGCACTAAGCAGTAGTAAGCAGGAGTAAGCATATGTAAGCACCAATAAGAAAGTTTAAGCCCGTCTGTGCGGGGGTAAGCAATGCGCACACAGGTTAAGTAATATGGAAGCTAACTCTCTGTAACCATATTCTACTGAAGGTTAGTATAGCTTACCCTTGGGCAAACCCACTTACAAGTGCTTAAAGGTGCCTTAATCACTCTGTATCCAACAGCACCTGTTCTGCCCAGAAACAGAAATGAACAGCCTTGCAGTCTTGAACCCAGGACCCTATACACTATAGTCACAGTAGTTAACCACCAAGCCAGCACAGCAGTATATAAGATTGAGGTATCACCAAACAAATCCTCACTATAGTAAAATCAAACTGAACATGTGAAAGGAATCAGTATACAGTCATATGTTCTATAACCTACTATATAACATAAATATGTGAACTGGAGTACTGAAGTAAGCCCAAATGTGAGGTGTAATTGTAATACAGTGTTGACATCCCCTATTAAACACAAGGACCCCATACAGTGTACGTACACATGAATCATGAATACCAGATATATATATATATATATATATATATATATATATATATATATATATATATATATATATATATATATATATATATATATACCATGTAATGAATAATAAATCATTGCCAAAAAGCAAATATAATGCAAAGTAAATATTAAGCAATGCTAAGTATTGCACAGGCCAGCTTAGTAGGTGTAAGCAATGTATGACATGTATGACAATATGACAGGCAGGTATGACCCTGACCTTGAGCAGTATCCTACCTTCACCAAGAATGATGCCACAATACAGAGATAAGATGATCAGCTTTAACAATTGGCTTAAACTCTGGTGTCATTCAAAGGGGATCCAATGTCTGTCTGCCTGGGATGACATGCTGGACAAGCCACTCTGCTTCGCAAGAGACGGCTTGCACTTGTCATCCCTGGGATTCCGGATTTTGGCAAAGGCTCTTGCCACCCCCATAGTGCCTTTTTTAGGCAAGGATCAAATTCTAAACCTACCACCCTAGAACAAAACAAAGAAAAAAAACTAAGGGTAATGCTGCTCAATGCCAGAAGTCTCAACCTCAAGATGCACGCACTCGAGGCCCTTCTCAGTATGGAGAACATCGATGTCTGTGCTGTGACAGAAACCTGGTTCAAGGCTCCTGAGAGCACCCCAGCACTATCAGATTTTACCTCGTATCATGCGTTCCGGCCACAAAACCCGGACAATACCAAGAAAGGAGGAGGGGTATCCATATTCATCAAGGACACCCACACCTCAAGATTGGTGGCATCGCACGATGCATCGGAAACCATCCAGGTGCAATTAACCATAGGCAAGGCTGCTCTGCAAATTGTAGCATGTTACAGGCCACCCTCACAAACTCAGGAACCTCACATGGCCTTCGTGAAAACACTGGAGGGGATAAATGTATCTCGAACACCATCATACTAGGTGACTTCAACTACCCTAATATAGACTGGGAACACTACTCAAGCCCAAACACTCTAGCCCAAAAGTTCCTGGAATTCATAAACTCAAATGCCATGGAACAACTAGTCACCATCCCCACAAGAGAGAGAACATACTTGATCTCATCATCACGAACATGGGAGCACAATGTTCAATGCCAGAAGTATACCCCTCACTGGTGAGATCTGATCACAAACTAATCTCGGAGGTCCTCATCCACCCGAAATGAAAAGACCACAGTAAAGAACTTCAAGCCGACTTCACACTTCTAAAGACTAGTGTGGTCTCCTTTAAGGCCCCTGAGCGCGGTTAACATTACTCACACCGCTGAATCACTTAAAATGCCTTCTACCAGCACCTGCAGGCTGCATGGATCAAATCCAAGCAAAACAAAGACTCTTTGTACCAAGGCAAGCGTCAGTCTGGTGGACCCCAGCCATAAACAAACTCTACAATAAAAGGAGAAAGCTATTACAAGATAGAGCAAAATCCTTAAAGGTAAGACACCGCTGATCACTATAAGTAAAAAGCTAAGAGCTCTCATAAAATCATCCAAAGCTAATTTTGAGAAAAATAGCTAAGGACTCTAAAGACAACCATAAAGCATTCTTTAGCTATGTCAGAAACCTAGGAAACTCCCAGATATGCTCAGAATTAGTTCAAAATGATGTGAAGATTACTGATCCTACAGACATTGCCAACATACTGGCTGACAGGTTCAGTGCAAACTTCTCCCCACCCTCCGCCTAAAGAAGAGATATCTATACCAAATGATTGTAGCCCCCAAACATCTCCAACGCTCAGGTGAGAACTGCTCTCCAAGGCAAAGAACACAGCATCCATGGGACCTGATGGTGTCCCCGGCTGTGTGCTCCATGAACTCAATGAGGAATTAAACCCACAGTTAGGACAGCTGTTTAATCTTAGTCTCACCTCCGGATACTGCAGGGGGGGCGCACAGCGACTGTGGTCCCACTCCACAAAGGCCTCTCCACCGACCCTGGAAATTACCGCCATTAGCTTGACAAGCCTGATCTGCAAAGCCATGGAAAGGATCATAATGGATCTCATAAATAAAGACATAGGGAATATGCAGACTTTGGATCCAACCCAGTTTGGCTTTGTCAAAGGCAGATCATGCCTTTTAAACTTGGTTGACTTTTTCGAAATAGTCACCAAGGCCATTGAGGAAAGGCAGTCCATACAGCCTACCTAGACCTGGCGAAGGCTTTCGATACAATACCCCACTCGGGTATCATTGAAAAACTCATCAACTTAAATGTAAACCCATACATTGCAAGATGGGTTGCAAACTGGCTGAGTGACAGAACCCACAGGGTCAGAGTTGCTGGCGCCATGTCAGACTCTAAGCCTGTCACAAGTGGTGTCCCACAGGGCTCAGTCCTGGGCCCACTCTTGTTTGGCATCTACTTTTCTGAAGTACAAGCAAACACAGGAGGGTTATGGCTGACAAAGTTGGCAGATGACTGCAAACTTTGAGAACACATCCGACACAGATATCCTTCAGAAGGGTCTCACAGAAACGGATAACTGGTGCCAGAGCCATGGCCTCAAGTTAAATGCCAAGAAATGCATAGTCATACCCTTCGTGAAAAATAAGGTTACCCCTAGCTACCATATAGGTGGCAATCACCTGAACACAGAAGAAGTTGTTAGGGACCTGGGAACCCAGGTTGACAGTAGCCTTTCATTCGACACTCATTTTGCTAAAGTAGTTAGGAAGACCTTCTACATTGCCCACCTTATCATGAAGGGATTCACATCTAGATCAAGGGAAGTCATAGTCTCTATACTCATCACTCATCAGACCAATGATGCCCCATTGAATGTATCTGACCCGACACTTGCAGCAGCTGGAGGCCACAAAGTTCCTCACCAAAAGGATAAAGGGTCTCAAAAATCTGTCTTATGCTGCACGACTGAAAGAACTCCAGTTATATTCAGTTGCGTACCGCTTGCTCAGAGGTGGCCTATGCCTGACATACAAGGCCATGTCAAACCCAGATTTGATGAATATGCTTCATCTCAAAAAATCTAGATCCCTCAGAGCCACAACAGCGGGTGACTTAAACCTTGACACGGTTATTAATAGGACGTGCTGGAGGGATAGATTCATCACCAAAGACTCCTATGCTGTGGAACAAAATCGGTTTATGTGAGGCAGAGCACCTCACTGGCCTTGTTCAAGAGGAATCTTGACCAATGGATGGGAGAGCACCCCAGAATACACCCCAGGGGTTACCTCAGTGTCACTGCTCGACAGAGGCACAGCTAAATAATGGGCATAGTTTCTCCAAACTAAGGGGTGGCGTAAGCCACAAAACTATGGGCTAGGCTTATAAATGCCCTCGGGCAGATAGCCTAGTATGAACCTATGAGCCTATGAACCTATGTGTAGGCCAGCTAACTCAATTTGCCCAGTGGTATACCCCTTTAAACAATGCCAGTCTTAGGTAAGCAGGTTTGCCCATAGCTTAGCCTTTTCAAAACCGTCCAATCATGGCAAAGTGTGGGAAATTGACACTACTTAAACCAAACACGCAGGAATACATCTCATAACTGGTTGTATCTTCCCCTTGCAGGCAACATTGAAGGGGAGAGGGAGTGCGCTTTCGGGCTCAGCACTGGGGCATCCAGGAGTCCAGAGTCATGGCAGGACTCCTTGCCAAATACCATGAGAAGAAACTGCTGCAGGGCCAGTACTTGGGTTCCTAATATAAAGTGGAAGCCTGGGACCATCTCACCTGTGACCTCACCAGTGCCACTGGCATACCCCGAACTGTTGAGCAGGTCAGGCATCACTATGCCAACCTAAAGTGGAGAAAGGGGGATCTCTTGGATCAGTGGATCCAAGAGGCTAGGATGGCTGAGGTGGTCCCAGCGGTGTGTAAGTATCATTCCACTACGTGTTTAATAATTGCCAGCTCATGTACATTATGGATTGGTATGGCTAAATATTCCTCTTATGTCCTTCACAGTGGCAAGTGAATGGGCCATGAACCAGGAGGCCCAATGATGTTGCTTAGAAAGGTTGCGACGCAGGGCAGGTCAGTAATACTCTTGCGTGTACTGTCATGGGAAATAAATCTAAAAGTATTAGTAAGTTAATTGCCAGTATAAAACCTGTGTTGTTTAAGGCAAGTAGTGCATACACCAGAGAATATGTCAGGAAGAGTCTCATATAAGACGTGTGTAAATAAAAGCATGATAGCCTGACAATAAAGGTCTAACTGCTGGACTGCATGTGTTTACTCTTGCATCATATGGTAATGTAGATCTGCAATCACTTAATAGTACTGCTGTATTAAGCACTGTTACCCACACTGTGCAACATAAATAAAATGTCTATTAATGTCTGTATATAACTGGTGTAATCCCCAGAGGCCATTCAGTACAACTGAGAGACACATAGAAAACAGTGAAAAGACAGACAACAAAATCTGAATAGCACACGCAACTAAGACGTAAACTGATGTATTTTTAGCACACACAGCCATGCTTCGAATCCTGGGAGCGATAGTAGTCTGCATACAGAATCATACACCACAACTGTACAGATATTTCCAGAATGTCCAGTAAAGTGGCCCATATCTGCTGCCTGTCACTCTGTCCCACTGGGAAGTCAGTGGGATGATCCCAGACATATAGGCGGCAAACAAGAAATACAACTGATTGCCACACATCTATAAGAACAAAACTGTCA